>NW_006798085.1:2252280-2281138 GCF_000442215.2 Lipotes vexillifer
GCCACAGCAGCGGAAGTGGTGGTGGCAGGGCCAGGGGCCAGAACCCCACTGAGGTCAAGCTGGGTGGGCAGCTGTGGTGGTGAAGGGGGGCAGTTCTGCCTCTGAGGATGTGTGATCTTCCCCCCCAAGAAGCTCTGAGTCACAGACAAACAGTTTTGCAGCTCTGCCTCCCTCATTCCCCCAGCCACAGACACACTTGGAATTTCCAGAGTTTGGTTTGTGCTATTTTTCATTACTGTGAGTTTCAGAAACGCCCACTGCCAGAGCCATCCTGAGAAGGACAAGTTCTCTCACAGGACTTCAGAGGGTTGGTGCTGGCAGGCCCTTGGAAGGGGCCTAAGCCAGTCCTACCTCTGCCCCCCCATAGCCTGACAAAAGGGACTTAGAGGCCTAAAGAGAGGGAGTGACTGGTCCCGGTGCCCACTGCAATTCAGTGACAGAGCCAGGCCTGGCATCCAGGCCTCTTGACACCCATAGTCTCCCTTGCTCATCTGGCTCGCATTCTCTCTATTCTCTTTATCCTATGTCTGTCTGCCACTGGCTTTCTCTCTTCATCCTTCACTAGGTAATGCCTTCTTCATTCCCTCCAAGGGTCTGAACAGTTGGGGCTCCCAAGTAATTGGAGCTTCTTTCAGCACTCTCTAGCTCACCCTTGCCAGAGATGAGCAGTGTGCTGGCTGGACTGTGTCTGGGGTTTCCATCTTTGGTGCAGTAGCCGCCTTCTCACCCCCTCCACCAGGAGGTATCAGCATCAGATCAGGGCACCAGGCAGGTACCCCAGCCCCACATGGCTCTGGGGTCCTCTTGAGATAGGGCATCAACAGACTCTCTTCCCATCTGCCCACCTGCCTCATTGAGCCAAGCCTAGGGCGGAAGTAGAGCTGACATTTCTTGTTGGGGAGGGGTCAAGATTCGCAGATACCTCCTTCCCAGGGAAATCCTGCTCAGGTTAGAGACGGGAATCCATCCAGTCAGGGCCTGGCCCCTGAGCACACTCCCCAGCCTCTGCCACCAACCTGAGAAGGCTGGAGGGTGCATAGACTGGGGAGCTGCTCTCAGAAATCCTGCCATCACTCTAAGTGGCAGGGTCAGTGGGTGAGACAAAAGTTCATCTGTCCCCTACTAAGAAGCCAGGTGGGAGCTCCTGCCTGGAGTCACACAGGTGGCACCTACAGCACATGGCCAGACATTTTGATGTCAACTTGACACAGACACCTTGTAGTAGAGAGGATGTTCAAGGCTCTGCCATCAGGCGTCCGGAGGCAGAGCCTGGCAGGGGAGCAATGGGAAAGGCATGAGCTTTGGAGTAGACAGATCTCAGTTTGAATCCAAGTTGGGATGTCCTTGCTGGTTGACCTTGGCCAAGTTACTTAACCTCTTTAAGCCTTGGTTTCCCCATCTATAAAATGCCTGCCCCCTCACCGTTCAAGATTACAAGAAGGCAGTGCCTACTAAGCGCCCACAATCAGAGGATGTGTCGGGAAAAGAGCTCCCGCAGAGTTTGGTGTATCATAAGGCGGTGAACAAGGGAGCGAGCAGCAACAAATTTGCGGGTAGCTGACCGGAAACTTAGTGTGAGTCAGCAGCGGGATGTCATGGCCCGGAGAGCTCCTGCATTAACTGATGGCTGGGGTCTAGGAGGGCAAAGGCATTCCTCCTGCTCTGGCATCCCTCTGGGGGTGGGCTGGGTGGGCTATGGCCAAAGGGACATCTGTCTGGAAGAGAGCAGGCTGCAGCAGAGACTGACTCTGTGGCCTTCTGAAGTCCCAGGCATCCTCACCAGCCTATATCTTAGTGCAAGTTAGCAGATGGTACCTCCTTTGGGTGTCTGCAGCTCTGCACATGAGCACATGGCTTGGTGAGCATAGCTTGGGCTGGATTTCAGCTTCCAGGGGTCCCCTTGGATGAATGCCTCGGGGCCACCCTAAAGTTCCCACTATTTGCTCACCCAAATTTTTATTCCTTCAACAAATGCTGATTGAGCTCCTACTACGTGCCCTACTTAGGCACTGTTCTAACTATTGAGGAGGGGCCCTGGGAGCTGGGGATTCTTGCTCTGGAGAAGACAGGGTTATAGGATATCTACAGAGCTCTCTGAACAAAGGCTGTCTGCACGCTTGCTCCGAAGCAAGCTTCAAGTCAATGGATATTTACTGAGTGTCCACAAAAAGTCTGTCCCAGGGTTACCACTGACTGGCTGTGTGCCCTTGCATGAGTCACTTTCCCTCTCTGGGCCTTGGCACTAAGCTAGATGAGCTGTAAGGACTCCTCTGGCTTCCTGCAGGAAATCCTGCAAGATGGCTGGGGGAAAGGGAGTGGACATTTATCATGTGGCCCAGGGCTGCTGTACAGCGGGTTCAAGGTAGGGGGAGAATCTGGACTACAGAATCTTGGACGTCTTTTTTTTTTTCAGCCTGAGACTCAGATGGCCTCCCACCTTTCTTCCCATTCCTCTCAACGGTCTTCCTCTGGCTGCAGTAATCTCACCGCCCTGCATCTGCCATGGTCTCTCCAGCCCCCATGCCTCAGGCTATGTATGCACTTGGCCTGGAATGCCGACTCCTATTCTGCCTGGTGAAATCCCCCTCATCATGGATGTTGCAGAGAGAACCTAAGCGTAAAAGGAATGGAGGCAGGGGTTTGGACCTGATGTCCTCCACCTCCCTTCCAGCCCAGGGTGTCTGCTGCTGTCCAGGGGATGCTGGGGGCTGAGGTACACCAGCCCCAGGAACACAACTCTGGTCTCAGGGGATCTTTCTGCTGCCATCACCCAGGGCTGTTTTCTCTTCTCCTTTGGGGCATTTCAGAGCATGTGCTCTGAAACCAGATGGACCAGTGCTCACAGCCCAAATCTGCCCACTTCCTAACTGTGCAATTTTGGCTCTCTGAGGCCCTGTTTTGTTTTACTTTATTTTATTTATTTAGCTGTGCCAGGTCTTAGTTGCGGCACTTGGGATCTTTTATTTGTGGCCTGCAGGATCCTTAGTTGTGGCATGCGGGATCTTTTAGTTGTGGCCTGTGGGATCTTTAGTTGCGACATGCGGGCTCTTAGTTGAGGCATGTGGGATCTAGTTCCCTGACCAGGGATCGAACCCGGGTCCCCTGCATTGGGTGTGCAGAGTCTTAGCCACTTCACCACCGGGGAACTCCCCGAGGTCCTGTTTTAGGGCCTCAGTTTCACTCTCTGCAAAATGGGACTACTAGGTACCATCTCATTGAGGAAGAAGAGATGGCAGGGAGGGAAGGGTGGGCAGGGAGATCGTGTCTGTGAAAGTTGCCTGACAAAGGGTAGAGGCCTGCCTCCCACAGTCTGCCAGCCTTCTGCTGAGCACGGCCCTGGTACCTCTCGTTTCCTGTGTCCTCCACGCTACTCCTGACTCACAAAGCCAAAGGCCTCATCCTTTTCTTTGAAAGCTCTTCTAGAGATTTCCTACCCAGAATTTCTCTCGGTCCTTTGTGCCGTATCCATATGCCTTGAGCCCATCAGCTCCGTGGAAGGAATACCAGCAGAGCCCTCCCGTGCACTCAGGGCTGTGGATTACTCTGCCCAGCAGGTCCCACCTCAGCCAAACTCAGGGCTCCCAGGCTGAAAAAGCCTGAAGTAGGTGTTTCGGGGAACTGCCACAATCTCCCCAAAGCCCCTGTGTACCCAGGGGGTGAGCTGGGCCCTTGTTGGGCTCTCCTTCTCATCCCGCTTCCCTAGAGGGCCACTCCCCTTTGGAGAGATGACACAGGGATTGAGAACATAGAATTTTCTGGGTTCTACTCCTAGCTCTGCCACTTCCTATTTGGGAGAACTTGGGCCTGTAGCTTGGCTTCCCTGACCCAAGCGTGATGTTCATAGTACCTCTCCCAGGACTCAGTGAACAATCACCGCTTGCCATAAGGCAACTGCTCGATTAATGGTGACTGCCTCTTTAAAAAAGTATTTTCGGAAATGCCAGGCATATTGTGGACACTCAGTAAATATTCATTCAATAGAGGCTTAAATCTGAACAAAAGTCAAGACACAGCCTTTGGTCAGAGAACTTCATGAATACTCTGTAGGGTCCCCGAATTTGCCTTCTCTGCTCATCCAATGGCAGCCTGCACGGCCTCCCACTGTCACCTGCATCTTCGCTGGAGGCCCAACGGAGCCTCTGAAAAGCCCTCGTGGGTGGGGTACAAAGAGCAGGCTCTGCCCCGGGCTCGGTCCCTGGCGTGCTTGTGGCATCAGTGATATTGCAGGCTGGGAGGGCAGAAGCCCTGAGCCAGCAAGTGTGGTCCAAGAGCACAGGCTCAGCCTGATCGAAGGCAATGGGTAAGGTTCCATCATGAGGCTGACTTGGGCTCAGGTCCCAGTGATGCCATGTATTGGCTGGGTGATTCCAAGCCCATCTCCAGTGTGTGAAATGGTGTAATGGGTAATAGTACCTGCCTTGCTTCCTACACAGGCTGAGGGTAAAGATGCAATGAGATACCAAAAATGTATGTAAACTCTGGAGTGTGGAACCCACGTGTTTGGTGCAATTCAAATTGGAATCCTGAACACCTTTTACAGACGGCAGCAGGGTAAAGAGGAGAGGACAGACCTGGGCTCAAATCCTGGTTCTGTAATTTCCTGGCTGTGTGACTTTGGGAAAGTCACTCAACCTCTCTGAGTCTCTGTCTCCTCATTTGTAGAATGAGGATAGTAATATAGTACCTACCCCATTACTGTGAGGGTGCAATGGGGTGATACATAAAGCACAGCCAGCCTGTGGGGAATGGCAGGGTCCACTTAGGAAGGTGTCAGGAAGTCACAGAAGCAAAGCCGAGAGGTACCAAGGCAAGTGCAAAGTGGCGAACCATCAACTGTCTCCAACTAACAAATGCTGCCCGAGTCCCTTTGCCCCGCTATGTCCTGAGCTTGGTTTTGAGGATGCCAGAAGGAATCAAACCGAGTCCCTGCCCTCCAGGGCCTGTCACCAAGCTGGGCTGAATCAGAGTCTTTGGCCCTGGCAGCCATCTCAGGCCTGAGTCCTCTTCCTCAGGGCCTCAGTCTAGCCTTTCCCACCCCGAAGCCCAGCCTGCTCCACTCTTCTACCGCTTCTGGAGAAAATCCTCCTTTGTTAGGCACCTGCCGCTCCCAGATGAAGGTTCCTCCCTCCCTGGCTGGAACCCAGAATCTCACTTGGAGAAAATGGAATGAGAGTGCCCAGAGCTGAGCAGGCCCCAGGGACCACCTTGCCCCTGTTGTGGAGCTCGGGGTGCAATGGTGGTGGAGACCAGGGCCCTGCTCATGGAGACGGCGTACTAATGGAGGTGACAGAGTGTCTCAGATGGTGATACCTGCCGTGAAAGAAAGACAGGCAAGAAAGAGCACGATACGGTGGGGCAGGTGATTTTCAGTCGGGTGCTGAGGGATTCTTCCATCTTGACACTTGGGGAGACAGGGGAACAGATTGGCCCAAGGTCACCCGGCAGGTGCTGGCAGAACGCCTCCAGCCCCGTGCCCCTTCCTGCACCAAGCTGTCTCGGGGGACTCCTCACATCCTTTCCCTTACCTTGTCCTGCTTTCCATGTGGAGCGTCTCTGCGGGGGCCCCCGAGCTCTTCACCCCTCCCTCTCTCGGGCAGCGGAGGCTTCTGGGAAGACCTCCTCTCTGGCCAGACAGGGTTCTCTCAGGTCCCCATGTGGCTGTGGGGAGGAGACTTGGAGCCCTGGGCAGTGGGAATGTGTTGGGGGCCAGAAACTGGCATGGGCAAATGGTGTCTGAAAACACTGGCTGCTGACAGCTCCAGCTGCGGGGGCCTTACCCACCTCCCTCCTACACTGGCAGATTTACAAAGAACCTCACAGCCCATCTCAGAAAAAAAGACAAGATTGTAGGGTTGGAAGGGGGCCGGAAGGGCCACCCAGTTCAAGCGACGGGAAGCTGGCAGGCTCAGCCCTCGGCCTCCAAGGTTGTCTGGACAGCAGGGGTCACTCCTGGGCTGAAAGTGTCCTGGGGAAGGTGGGGTCACAGCCTCCCTGGTCAAATGCCCCTGGTTTCCTGCCCAGAAATGCGAACTGAATCCAGGGGTGGAACCAGCGAGATGACTCCTGGGCTCTCCCAAGAGAGAGCGAGCTTCTTGTTCCCGCAGGTGCGTGAATGGGGCTGCACACCCTGAGCGGGTGAGGGGATGCTGTACAGAGGTGGCATCCGAGGCCTTCGTTCCAATTCCCACCCAGTCCGCAGCCTCTCCCTGCTCCAAGATGTGGGGCGCTCCAGGCAACCAACATCTCCAGAGCCAGGAGGGCCTGGAACCTGCTTCACCCAGCCCCGCCCCCTCAGCCGAGTGGGCCCAGCACAAGGTCTTGATGGGAACACTCCCCCACCACCGACACTTCTCCTAATGCATCCTTGCTGGCCGGCTGGGAACCGCAGACGGAGCTGTGACAAGAGGGGAGATAAGGGGGCTCTCACATTTCCCCCGGCTGGGCTCCTGGGCTGATGGCATTCACGCTGGCTGATTTCAACATGAAAGGGCCCCTTGAGAAGGAGAGCTCCCTCCCATTCCCCCTTCCCTCTGCTAAGCCCCACTCCGAAGCTAACCACTGTCTGAGCCGCCCTCTCTCTGGAGGCCGAGCTCTGCCGCTGGCCTGCTTGCCAAGACTTCCCCCAACTGCGTCAGCATCACCTCAGCCACCCTGTCCTCCAGGATGAGAGGGGGGCATGCATAGGGCTGCCCCTCCCAGCACCAAGCTGGAGCAAAGAGGAGGGATTTGCCATCCCAACTCGTGACACAGAACCCAGGGTCTGCTCTGGAGACATAGCCCAGCCGACTCTAGGCCACTATGGTGAACACATCTTTGGGAGGACGGCTCTGTGGAGAGGAGGTCTCCCAACCCTAGATCCAAAGGGGACCAGAACATTCTCAGGATCTCTGAGAACCCAAGGGTGTAACTCCCAGGCCTCTTCCCTGGCTCTTTTCTTTAACTGTCTGAGACATGCACCCTTCAAAAATCCACTGAAACATCTCATGTTTCTGCCGCCAGAGACCTTCCAGGTATCTGCCCTCAATCTTCTATCCTCCAACTTTTCAAACCTTTTATTTTGAACTAATTTTAGACTTAGAGAAAAGTTAAAAAAAAAATAGAACAGAGAGCTCCTGTACACCCCTCACCTAGCTTATCCTGATATTAACATCTTACATAACCTTAGTCCAATGATCAAAACCAAGAAATGAACCTTGGTATGATACTATTAATGAAACTACAGATCTTATTTGACTTTTACCAGCTTTTCCATTAATGTCCTTTTTTTTCTTTTTTTTTTTGCGGTACTCGGGCCTCTCACTGTTGTGGCCTCTCCCGTTGCGGAGCACAGGCTCCGGACGCGCAGGCTCAGCGGCCATGGCTCACGGGCCGAGCCGCTCCGCGGCACGTGGGATCCTCCCGGACCGGGGCACGAACCCGTGTCCCTTGCATCAGCAGGCGGACTCTCAACCACTGCACCAACAGGGAAGCCCAGGACCCCACATCTCTTTGAGTTGCTGTTTCTCCTTAGTGTCCTCAAACCTGTGGCGGCTCCTCAGTCTGTTCATCTTTCATGATCTTGGCACTTGTGAAGTGTACTAGCCAGGTGTTTTATAGACTATCCCTCAGTTTGGGTTTGTCTGATGTTTTCTCATGACTAGAGTGAGGTTATATACCACAGACATGATGCTGGGTCCTTCTTGGCGCATCATCCCAAGATGTTTGTGATGTCGGCATCTCTTATCACTGGTGATGTTTACCTTGATCATTTGATTAAGTTGATGTTTGCAGCTTTCCTCACTATAAAGTTACTGCATTTCCTTTTTAAAAAAAATATTTATTTATTTATTTGGTTGTGCTGGGTGTTAGTTGTGGCGGTCAGGCTCCTTAGTTGTGGCACATGGGATCCTTAGTTGTGGCATGCTAACTCTTAGTTACGGCATGCACGTGGGATCTAGTTCCTGATCAGGGATCGAATCCGGGCCCCCTGCATTGGGAGCGCAAAGTCTTATCCACTGTGTCCCCAGAGAAGTCCCCTGCATTTCCTTTGATATGTGGTTGACAAATACCTTGGGAAGATATTTGGAGACTATGCAAGTCCCGTTTCTCCTCAAACACTCCACATTTGTCTATTAATTGTAGCATCTATTGCTGCATCAACATTTATTACTGTGATGCCATCCTGATAATAGTCATGTCCTGTAGCCTTCTTTCTACATCTCTGAACCGGAATTTTACTGTAAGGAAAAGCCGTCCCTCCTCCCCCATTTAGTTATTCATTCAAATATTTGTTAGTGTTAATATGGACCAATGGATATTTCATTTATTCAATGGGTTAAAATCCAATATTTTCTCCTCGCTCAAGAAGGTAGAGTATAACTCTCCATTCCTTAATTATGTGTTGTGCCTAGTGACTTCTTTCCAAAGAGAGCAGAGTGGAAAAGGGGAAAAAGTAATGTGGAGAAACCTGACAAACACTCCCTCAGCCAGGCGATCCCAGTGGGCAGCAGCAATCAATAGATAGTGTACATCGGTGATATGTGTTGAGAAGGGTACTTCACCTCTGTGATAGTTCTCCTCACTCCCATCCCCCACTTTAACCATGAGACAATCATCATGTTTGTTTCAAATCCAAATTGAGGGACATTCTACAAAATACTCAACCAATACTCCTCAAAACTGTCAAAGTCATCAATAGCAAGGGAAGTCTGAGAAACACTCACAGCCAACAGAATCCTAAGGGGACATGACAACTACATGTAATGTGGGGTCTTAGATGCGGCACTGGAAACAGATAAAAGTCATTAAGTAAAAAAGTGTAAACTTTGGTTAATAATAATGTCTCAGTGTTGCTCCATTAATTCTAATAAATGAATCACACTCATATGAGATGTTAACAATAGGAGAAACTGGATGTGGGGTATATGGGAACTTTCTGTATTACCTTTGCACCTTTTCTGTAAATCTAGAACTGTTCTAAAAGTTAAAATCTATGTATTAAAAGTCCAATACTATCATTATTTATTTTCTGCTCAAATTGTTCCCACTTTGGCTATCAGGATCTCCTTCCGCTTGGCTTCTGAGTTCTTCTGTCCAGCCCCGACTCCTTTCCAAGCACTTCCTTATTTTCTGGCACCACAAGATGGTTCGGGCTTATCTTGGACTTTCCCTGCCTCAGGTCTATGTCAGCCATTTCTCCAAGGAGGGCTGGCACCTTTTATTGGAGGATAGTGTTAGAAACCAAGATCTAGTCACCAGGTGTGCTCATTGCTCTTGAGGTGTCATTGCTTTTAGGCCCTGTCAGTTGATAGAACTAGGAAATATATGTGTGTATACCAACCCATTTTGCTGCAACTGAAAAAATGTTATTTACTCTTGTTCTATCCTCAAGAGATCTACTTTATTTATTGTAAGTGCCTCAAGATATTCCTTAGTGGGGATGGACAAATATCTTATTTAACCAGTTCCCTATTGGTGGCTATTCACAGTATTATACATTTTATTTTATATTATTATTAAAATGTTGTAATCCTTGTGCATAATCATGTGCCAAGTGTTTCTACAGGGCAGACAGTGAGATCTGAAACTGCTGTGTCAAAAGTTCTGGGCATCTAAAATGTTGATGGAAGCTGCCTATGGGCCCTCCGAGGTAGCTGTACTAATTAACTGCCTACCATTCAAATTTATGCATGTGCCATTCAGAGCCCAATCTTCTCTAGTTTCCATCTCCCACCACTTTCTCCCACTTGTAGTCTACCACTCAGTCTCAATGAACTACTTGCTATTTTCTCTTATGCTTCCAGGTCTCTGCCTATGCTGTTGTTCCTTCTACCTAGAATGTCCTTACTCTCTTATAAGCGCAGTGAATTTCTATTCACTCTCCAATGCCCATTTCAAAAGGCACCTCCTTTGTAAAGTCTTTCTGAACTTGTCAGCCAGGCAGGCAACTGGTGACTCCCTCCTCAGTGACCTCTCTGATCACATCCTGGCAGTTTGGGGAAGTGGTTGTCTGTCTCACTCACGTCTGTGATCTTTACAGACTGGCCCAACCTAGACTAGGCATGGAGGAGGCCCCTGGAAGTGTCTGCCGGATGAATGGATTAACTTCTCATTGGCTCCAGGCAACTTGTTTTCCATGGGCCTTCTCTTTGGCCCTGAACTAAGAGTCTGGTCTGAAATCAACGTTGTTGTTGTTTTTTTTTAAAGTTTACACTTAAAGCTTCCATTCCCTCTCACCCCCCATTCCTGGGTGTACACGCACAGACAGGTACACGTAGGCATTTAGATGTCCTCCCAAGGTGGTGTATGTGAGTGTGTATAAGGGAGAACGTGAGAATCTCTGCGTGTAAGAAAGACAGGACAGAGTGAGAAGTAGAGGCAGAGAGAGAAGAGAGAAGAAGAGAGAGAAAAGAGAGAAAAATAGGGAGAGAAAAAGAGGAAAGAAGAGACAGTGCAGAGTGAGAATTTTCCAGGTTACTAAGGGGTCAGTGAGCCCCTTTAAATGAAGGTGTGTTAGCAAATGGGACCTGTCAACATGCCATTACCTCTATGGCTGAGCAAGACAGAGCTGAGGGGTTGTAGCCCCAAAGAAAGAAAAATATTTACTAATAATAGAGGCAAATGCCAAGCAAGCTGCTTTGGGAAGGTCAAGGCCACTGAGTTCTCACTCACTTCCCTGTCCCAGGTCTCCACGGTGAGGCACCTGGAGTCTTCCAGCCAGCTCCCCAGTTGTCCAAAGCAGAAACCTGGGAGCCACCTTTAAGTCTCTCTCTTCCTCACCCACAGATCCATTCGATTACCACCACAAAGTGTGTCTACCTCTTAAATACCTCGTGAATCACCTACCTGTCTCTACTTCCACTGCTGCTACCTGAGGCCAGTGGTCCATTATCTCTCATGGTTACTAGGGCAATAGTCTCCTCTATTGGCCTCCCTGCTTTCAATTCTGCACCTTATGACCCAGTAGACACCAGGGATCAGAAAAGTCATTCTATAAAGCAAATATGATCTTGTCACACCCCTGCTTGAAACTATGTGGCCTACAGGCTATAAAGTTCAAATTATATTCAAAACCCTTCATCATGGAGACTTTACAGCTCAGAAGCAGGTCAGAAAATAGTCAAGACTTAACTTATGTGAGGCACTGGAATCAGGAGGGGAACCAGCATAATTTCAGCCCTTACAAAGGGTGCATGCCACTGCCCTCAGGCCAGCTTGCTTGCTTTCACTCAATAGGAAGCACTAGGCCCTCACTCCTGTTGGTAGCACATGACATGATAGAGACCTCAACTGCTATTTGAAGCCTAGAATCCAAACTTTGTAAATATCTTACTTTCTTCTGGAGCTCATGGCCTATCATAGGGCCTGGTGCACAGCAGGGGCCTTCATCAGTATTGACGAATGAATGGATGGATGGATGGACGGACAGATGGACAGAGGGACATGTTAAATTGGTGAAGGAAACTCCAGCAGGATAGATTGAGATTAACCATAGAAAGTCACTAAATTCAAGAATACTGGAGGAAGAAACAGACGCAGAGGCTTGTCCACAGTGATACTTCTGAGAGCAACCCTGAGAATTAGGGGGTGACTATCATTCCCATTTTAGAGATGAGCAAACAGTGGTTCACAGATGTGGCGTGACTTGCTTGAGGTCACATAGTATCCAGTGGGACAGGGATTTGAACCTAGAACTGCTTGGCTCCAAAGATCATGTTCTTTGCACAATCTCACATCAAAAATGATGTGGGGCACTCCATTATGTCAGCCTAAGAAATGGAGGTTGAATATAGATTTCACGTCTGATGGACCTGAGTTTAAGCCAAATTTTTTAACATTTCAATCCTTTATTCTTTTAAAAAGTATTTCCAGAGCACATCCACTGTGTGTGTGTGTGTGTGTGTGTGTGTGTGTGTGTGTGTGTGTGTATGTGTGATTATAAAGGGTACATACAGGTGGTGGGGTCAGACAGACATGAGTTTGAATCTTGGCTCTACCGTTTGCAAATCTTATGACATCCCTAGTGCCTCAGTCTCCTCATCTATAAAATGGGGGTAATAGCAATGCCTATTTCACAGGCTTGTTGTAGGTATTAAATGAGCATATGCCCATAAATCACTTAGTGCCCTGCCACACACACACTCATCAACCCTGTGTGCCTGTCTTGGAACCAGGCACTGAGATACAAGAGGTGGCCAAGTCTGCATGGTCCTGCCCTTGCTCTCAGGGAGCTGACGGTCTAGTGAAGGAGACGAGAGTCATGCAAATCCACGTATTGTCCATGGAACACGCTCTGAAGGGAATAAAAAAAAAAAAAGGAAGGAGCTATGAGAGAGAAAACCCAGAATGACAAGTCTAATTTAGATGAAGTGAGGGTGATCTTTCTCAGGAGGTGACATCTCAGCCGAGACTTGAAGAATGAGAAGAAGCCAACCATGCAGAATAGAGAACATTCCAGGCAGTGAAAACAGCAGATGCAAAGGTCCTAAGGTTGGAACGAGCTTGGGATCTTATGGAACAGCAGAGCAGGCTGGAGCAGAACAGAGGATAAGGATAGAGGCAGGAAAGATCACTGATTATTGGAAAGGCAGGTAGGAGCCACCTCATGTGGGCCTTGGACTTTTTTTCTAAGTGTCATGGGAAGCCACGGGAGGGTTTTAAGGAGGAGAGTGGCATGGCCTGATTTACATTTTGAAAGGATCCCTCTGGCTGCTGGGTGGAGAGTAGATTGCGGCAGGGAGGGATGGGAGAAGGAGCCTCAGTGAGGTAGCCACTGCCAAGGTCCCTGCGAGAGGGGGTGTTGCCTCTGACCAGGGTGGTGACAGCAGAGGTGGAGACGTGTGGACTTCAGACCATGTGAGGTACTCCTTGACACTTTTCTTTTTTCAACCCCCTACATCCCATCTGTCAGTAAAGCCTTTTGTCTCTATCTTCAGAATACATCCAAAATCCAACCACTTTCTACCACCTCCACTGTCTCTGCCCTCTAGACCAGCGGTCTCCAACATTTTTGGCACCAGGGACTGGTTTCATGGAAGACAATTTTTCCACGCATGGGGGGGCTGAGGTGGAGAATGGTTCAGGCAGTAATGTGAGCGATGGGGAGCGATGGGGAGTGGCAGATGAAGCTTCGTTCGCTCGTCCGCCGCTCACCTCCTGCTGAGTGGCCCAGCTCCTAACAGGCTGCGGACCGGCACTGGTCCGCGGCCGGGGGGTTGGGGACCCCTGTTCTAGACCACCCTTCAGCCCTTGTCCTCACAGCCCATTCTCTACACCTGAAGGATCTAAGCCTGAGGGATCCTGTGAAACCCAAATCAGGTCCCAAGTCTCCCCATCTCTCTACTGGTAAAGCCGAAGTCACCATGGTGGCCAAAATTTCTCTGAAATCTGGTCCTTCCTTAATTTTCTGCCTTCATAGGCTGCTCTTTGCTCACTCAACTCCAGCCACACTGGCCTCTTTACATTTCTTCAAAACTTTCTGACACACAACCAACTCACATTCTTTGCATGGACTGTTCGGTCTGCCTAGAATGGTCTTTCTGCAGATATCTGTATGGTTCACTTCCTTACCTCCTTCAGAGCTTTCTCAAATGTTACCTTCTCAGAGTGACTTCTTTGCCTATGGTAGCTAAACTTGCAACCTCGCCCTTGGACACCCTGACCCTCTTGCCTCCTGCTTTATTTTGTTCCTCACAGCACTTATCACCGTCAACCATATGATATATTTTATTTATCTTTACCTTTTGCCCCTTCTCACCAGACTATGGGTTCCTTAAGGACAGAGATCTTCATATACCAATTTTGTTCACTGACGTATCTCAAGCACCTAGAACAGTGCTTGGCACATAGCAGGTGCTCAATAAGTATTTGTTGAATGAATACATTGTTGGACGAAATGAGATGATAGACATGAGAAAACTCTTCTGCATATGTTGTAAAGCTAGACACAAACAAGGGCTGATTGTTGCTAATATTATTATCGCGAGTGCACGTCTGTGTGTGTGGTGTGTGCGTGTGTGTGTGTGTAAGAAGCTGTCAGCATGCTAAGGGTGTGGAAGGCCCATTCATCGTTTCCATTACCATCCTTCTCAGCAAATAACAATTTGCCAACCTCCTTCCTTGGTGGTTGTTGTGGAGTGTCTGCTTTAACCTTGATGGCAATACTTATGCAATGATAATTGTCACTGACTCTCCCCCTACTCTGTGTGTGTGTGTGTGTGTGTGTGTGCGTGCGTGTGTGTGTCTGACCACCGGCTGTCTGGCGCTTAGATCTCACAGTCAGTCACCTTCGATGGGCATTTGCATCCCTGTTGAAATGGCTTGATGTCAGTGTAGGCCTTGCCCACTGGAGCAGCACCTTCCCTGATCTTGCCAGGTTAAGACAGTGAAGATACAGTCTGGGCTCTGGAGCCAGATGGCCCTGGTTTTAAATCTCAGCACTATCAATTCTAAACTGAGTGGCTACGGGCAAATGTCTGACGCTTTATGAGTTCCAGCTTCATCCCCTGTATGGTAGGGATTATAATTCCTTTCTCGTGGGCTTGTTGGGATGGCCTTACAAGCAAGCAGAAGTGGACATGCCTTGTGAACCAGAAATTGCATTCTGCCAAACGCAGAAGGCAAGTTTTTCACTCCCTGGATGTTGAGTCTTGGAAATGAGAGCAGGACAGTTTGCCTTGGGTTCCTCTGAGGGAGCCAGGAGCTGGGCTTCCCCTGGGGTGTCAGGAGAGGGGAGTCACCATTCACGGAGCACTCCTTAGAGCAGGACTCTGAGCTCAGCACGCTGGATGTGAGCTAAGTATTGTTACTCTCCGTATTTTAGAAATGGGAAAGCTGAGGCTTAGGGAGGTGAAATGATTTTTCTGAAGCTGCAAAGCTACTCGTGGTGAAGCAGGGCCTTCACCCTAAGCCTGCTATGATTCCAGAGCCTGCATTGTTTCTCTGCCACATGAAGTCAGCCAGCCCAGGGAGGGGGTGGGGGTGTCAGGGGGAGAGGAGGCAGAGGGGTGTGGACAGGCAGACTCCTGCCACAGGAGCAGCGTCCCAGGAGGAATGCAGACAGTGCCGGAAACCCCAAAGCAATTTTCTAACCCTGGGAAAATGGCCTGTAGTTTGGGCTGGCATGCTCCTTGTGCGGGCTGTGCGAGTAGCTCTGTCAGGGCCACCCCTGCCCCTCAACCTGAGACACGCTGCGTTGGTCATGGAATCTCAGCAGTAGTCAGGTGGAGGAGCCCTTGGAGATCTTCTCCATCCCGCTGCTCATTTGAATCTCCTGGCGGATTAAACCCACCCCTCAAGCCTGAAGCCCACCTCCGAGATTCTGATTTCATGAGCTTGGGGAAGGGCCTAGGCATCGGGATTTTCCCCAGCTCTACAGTTAATTCAAATGCTGTGACTCAGCCAGTCCTTTCTTGCCCCACACTCCACACACACTGCTTTAGAGTTAGAGAAGCAGAGGCCCATAGAGAGGACACACAGCTTGGAACTCAGGTCTCTGACCCTCTTTAGGGCTCTGTCATGAGAATGCCTTCCACGGGGGACCAGTGAGGTAAGTGAGACAGGGGTCTCAGAGAGCCAGGGGGAGTGGGAAGACAGCAGTTCTGACTGGGTGAGAGCTAAAAGCATCCCAGTACTGTGCTGGGTGTCTTCCCCCTCACCGCCCCCGCACCCACCAAACTTTTGGGCCCACCACCGCTCCCTCTGCAGCTGTGGGGCGTGGGAAGAGCCCTGGCCAAGGGATCAGGAGCCCTGGGTTTGGGTCCCACCTCTGCCACTAACTCCTTTTGAACCTTGGGCAAGTCCCTTTCCCTCTCTGGGCCTCAGTGTTACTCACCTATGAAATGGGATTAGGCTCAAATGTCCCCTAACTAGTATTTCTTCCAGCTCTGACCTATTTGGTTTTAGAAAAGACAGCATTTAGGAGATCTGTGTTGTGAGCTTAACTCTGCATTTGATGTTTCTGAGACACAGCTTCTCACTCTGTAGAATGGTAATCACTGCTATGTGGCCTTGGCCACATTCCTTCTTCTTTCTAGGTCTGCGGTCCCCTTTCCCTAAAGTAAAGTGCGTGGGGACAGGGAGTGGTCTCTATTCAGAAGGCCTGTGAATCTCTGATCCTCTTTCTAACTGGCTGCTTCAGCTCCACTGGGCCCCAGGACAGGGTCAGATGGAGGGGATGCTTTGAGGCAAGTGGTCCCTGCCAAGCTAGAGGGAGATCTTCTGCAGCCAGACCCTATCTCTCCACTTCCTATGACCATCACTGGGGCCTCCAGCTGGCACCACCCTCAAAGCTCTCCCAGCCACCAGTCCTGGGAGGAGAAAGGAAGTTGTCAAGTCAGCGAGCCACCCTAAGCGCAGGAGCAAAGAGGCTGCAGGGCTTGAAACTTGAAGGGTTAGAGCTCTCGCCCAGCTCTGGTGGGGAGGGACCAGACCAAAGGGTGTGGGGCAGAAACCCCGGAGGATGATAGCAGTTATAACAGCCACCTTTTCTCCAAGGCCTTCTGTGAGCCCTGTGATCTGTCCAAGTCATAGCGCTGAATTCCTCAACAACCTTGCGAATGAGAGACTCCTACCAGTTCCACATTACATGTATTACAGATGAGGCTGCTGAGGAACAGAGAAGGAAGAAATTTGCCGAAAGCCACACAGTCGGTGTGGCAGTCTGGAATGGGACACAGGCAGGCTGACCCTTGAGGCCCTGTTCTTCCCACCCCATCCAAGGGCTTCCAGTAATAACAATAGCACTTATGTAGTGCTTCCTATGTGCCAGACACACTTCTAAGTGTTTATATATATATATATATATATATATATATATATATATGAAAATAAACTTATTTTATCTGTATGCAACCCTAAGAGGTAGTTACCACGATGAGGTACAGATGAAGACACTGATGCCCAGAACATTCTAGTAACTTGCTCCTAGAGTCACAAGTTAACACATGGAGGAATCAGGCCTCACAATTCGTGCTGTCTCCACCACACTATACAACGCTATATAGAAGGAACCTCAGTATACACACACACACACACACACACACCCTATTCGCCCCACATCCCACACCCCTCAGTCAGCCCTTGCTCTCTCCCAGGTGTTTGTTTAGGGTTGTGTGGCCTAGGACAAATGAATCACTTCACCCTCATCTCTCTGGGCCTTGGTTTTCCCCTAGACACTGGGGTGATTGGACCAAGTGATCTGTAAGGACCTCCTCTACTCTGCTATATTATTGAGCCTAGACTTGATCCCCATGCCTCTGGCTGGGGCTAGGGCCTCAGGGCACCTCTCTTCTTTCTTCCACCCTCTCTCCTTCCCTAGGAGTTAGTAGTGGCTCAGGCCTGGGCTTTGCAGAAACATAGGAAATTTAGTCCAGCCAGCCCTAGCCTAGGAAATGAGAGAAGGGTGGCACTGTGCCCCACCAGGGTCCAGACCTTCTAGCCCCCAAACACCTCCTTACCTGTCATCCTGTCTCCTGGTCCATGTGAGGGTCTGCCAAGCCACTTTCCAGTCTCAAAACCTCAGGGCCCAGTTTCCCAAGCCCTTTTCTTCCAGCTGCGCAGCAGCCTATCTCCCCAGCTCTGTCTGCAGCTTTGATTCATTGTTGCACCTGGAACCTGGGGCCAGCAGCTGTCCTGGCCAGCGTGACCCCTTTCTTGCCCTGAGCTGCTAACAATGCTGGCAGAGTCGCTAACACATAAGAATGTGCTTATTGCTGTGAGAGGAACATTCTGGGCACAGCAGCACAAAGAACACAGTCTGGCTGGAGAATGGCAAAATATCACCCTGGAGCTCAGCTTGGTCACATCCTAGATGTTTAGCTCGGTCAAGTTCCTCAACTTCTCTGAGCTTCTGCTTCCTCATCTCTACAGTGAAAAACAGAATGACTCTCTCACTGAGTTGTTGGAAAGATTCAGTGCTACAGCAGATGACCATCTTAGGGCACAGTGCCTAGACTGCAGTAGTAAGAGGTCAACAAATTAGACTTAGCTTTGAATCCCACATCTGTATGATCTTAGGCAGGTCAATGAATCTCAGTTTTCTGAGCTCAGAGGCAAGTATAAAAATTCTTGTCCAGTGAGATTTTTATAAGGAAACAATGAGATAATGAATGTAAAATTCCTAGCATGGTGTCTGGCAGATGGTAAAAGATCAAAAATATGTTACCCTGCTCCACCTAGCTCCATGCACAGAGATGAAACTATTTGCCCCCAAACAAACATACATAAATGCACAAAACTCTATGTGTCTTATAACATCAATATTACACAAATCCTCCCAGAGAATACAAAAAGAAGGAAATCTTCCCGACACTTTTTATGAGGCTAGCCAAATAATTAGACAAATCTTGATACCAAAACTAGGTAAAAACATAGTAAGAAAGGAATATTTCAGCTTAATCTCTCTTGTAAACATGGATGAAAAAACCCAAAGCCAAAATATTAGGAAATGAAATAAAAAACATATTAAAAGAATAATGCATCATGACCAAGTGAGGTATATACCACTATTTCAAGGGTGAAAAATCAATGAAACAAAAAAGCTGATTCTTTGAAAAGATCAATAAAATTGACAAATCTCTGGCAAGACTGACACAGAAAAAAGAGAGAAGATACACATTACCAATATCAGGAATGAAACAGAGGATATCAATACAGACCCTGCAGACATCAAGAGGACAATAATGGAACACTATGAACAACTCTACACACAAACTTGACAACTTAGGTGAAATGGATTAATTCCTCAGGAAGCACAAACTACCACAACTCATCCAATATGAAACAGATAATTTGGATAGTCCTATAACTATCAAAGAAATTGAATTTGTAATTAAAAACATCCCCCCCCCCAAAAAAAAATCATTAGGGACATATGGCTTCACTGGAGAATTCTACCAAAAGTTTAAAGAATAATGAACACTAATTCTAATCTCTTCCAGAAAAAAGAAAGAGGAGCAGAGACTTCCCAATTCATTTTATGAATCCAGCATTACCCTGATACCAAAACTGGATGAAGAGAGTAAACAAAAAGGAAACCAAGACCAATATCCCTCACGAAACTAGACAGAAAAATCCTCAACAAAATATCAACAAATAGAATTCAGTAATATATAAAAAGAAGTATACCCCATGACCAAGTGGGGTTTATCCCAGGAGTGCAAGGCTGGTTCAAGTGCTTGGAAATCAGTCAATGTAGTCCACCATGTTAACAGGCTAAGAAAGAAAGATCAGTGAACTTATCAACTGATATAGAAAAGCATTATACCAAATCTAACACCCTTTCATTAAAAAAAGCACTCAAGTATTGAGAAGAGAGTAATTTCCTCAACTTGATAAAGACCATCTACAAAATTCTACATTATATTTAATGGCAAAAGACTGAATGATTTTCACCTTAGATTGAGAACAAGGCAAGGATTCTACTCATTCAAAATAGTGATGGAAGTTCTAGTCAGTGCAATAAGGAAAGAAGTAGGAGGAGAAAAGAAAGTAAAAGAAAAAAGAAAAGGCATATAGATTGGAAGGGTCGAAATAAAATGGTTCTCATTTGCAGATGATTTGATTGTCTACATAGAAAATCCCCAGGAATCTACAAAAAAATCTCCTAGAACTAATAAGTAAGTTCATCAAAGTCACAAGATACAAGATAAACATACAAAAAAATCACTTGTATTTCTTTATACTAACAATGAACATGTGAACACCAAAATTTTAAATGCAATTCCATTTATAGTCTCTCCAAATATTAAAAAAAAAATAATTAGGTATAAATGTGACAAAACATGTGTTGGACTTGTATGCTGAAAATTTTTAAATGCTGATAAAAGAAATCAAAGAAGATGTAAATAAATAGACACCCAGGTGTTCATGGATCAGAAGAATGACACAGTAAAGATGTCAATTCTCTCCAAATTGATATATAAGTTTAATGCTATTCCTATCAAAATTCCAGCAAGCTTTTTAAATAGATATAGACAAGATTATTCTAAAATGTATATGGAAAGGCAAAAGAACTAGATACAGTGTGAGGAATAACTCTACCTGATTTTCAGACTTATTATATAGCTACTATAATCAAGACTATGCAGTATTGGCAGAAGAAGAGATATACAGAACAGTGGAAGAAAAATAGATCCCAGAATAGATAGAAAAATAGAACCCGGAAACAGATCTGCACCAAATATGCCCAACTGATTTTTTGACAAAGGTATAAAAGCATCTCAGTGGAGGAAAGATCACCTTTTCAACAAATGATGTTGGAGCAGTTGGGCATTCATAGGCAAAAAGATGAACCTTAGCCTAAATTTCACATATTACACAAAAATTAACCAAGTGAATCACAGAGTTAAATATAAAACATAACACTATAGATTGTTTGGAAGAAAACATGGGAGAAAATCTTCAGAACTTAATTATTGGTGAAGAATTCTTTGATATGAACCAGAAGCATAATCCATCAAAGAAAAAAATGGATAAACTGGATTTCATCAAATCAAATACTTTTGTTCTGTAAAGAAATTGATGAAAGGACAAGCTACAAACTGGGAGAGAATATTTGTAAACCATGCATTTGACATGGGACTTGTATGTAGAATATATAAAGAACTCTTAAGACTCAACAGTAAAACAAGGGCTTCCCTGGTGGCGCGGTGGTTAAGAATCTGCCTGCCAATGCAGGGGACATGGGTTCTAGCCCTGGTCCAGAAAGATCCCACATGCCACGGAGCAACTAAGCCCGTGCACCATAACTACTGAGCCTGCACTCTAGAGCCCACGAGCCACAACTACTGAGCCCGTGTGCCACAACTACTGAAGCACGCGTGCCTAGAGCCCATGCTTCGCAACAAGAGAAGCCACTACAATGAGAAGCCCGAACACCGCAACGAAGAGTAACCCCCTCCCACCTCAACTAGAGAAAGCCCGTGCTCAGCAATGAAGAACCAACACAGCCAAAAATAAAATAAATAAATAAATTTACGAAAACAAAACAGAACAAGACAAAACAAAACAAATAATCCAATTAGAAAATGGACAAAAGACATGAAGAGACATTTCACCAAAGAGGATATACAGATGGCAAATAAGCACATGAAAGGTTAGTCAACATCATTAATGCAAATTAAAACCACAATGAGCTATAACTACATAGCTATCCAATTGCTAAAATTTCTTTACAAAGTGACAATACCAAATGCTAGTGAGGTTATAGAGAAACCAGATCATTCATACATTGCTGGTGGGACTTTAAAGTGGCACAGCCACTCTGCAAAACAGTTTGGCAGTTTCTTATAAAACTAAACATTCAAGTACCATATGACCTAGCAACTGTACACTTGGACATTTATATGAGAGAATTTAAAACTAAGGTTCACACAAAAATTTGTACATGAATGCTTATGGCAGCTTTCTTTCTAATAGCTCCAAACTGGGAATGGCCCAGATGCCCTTCAATGGGTGAGTGGAATAACAAACTCTGGTACATCCACACCATGGAACACTACTCAGCAGCAAAAAGGAATATACGACTGACACATGTAACAGCTTGGATAAATCTCCAGAGGATTTTGCTGAGTGAAAAAGCCAATCCCATATAGTTACATACTTAATGACTCCATTATATAATGTTCTTGAAAAGACAAAATTATGGAAATGGCGATGAGTGGTTGCCAGGGGTTAAAAAGGAGTTGGAGCAGGAGGGAAGTGGGTATAGCTGTGAATGGGTAACACGAAGGATCCCTGTGGTGATGGACTGTATGAATGTCACTATCCTGCTGGTGATAATACTATATTTTTGCAAGATATTTCCATTGGGAGAAACTGGCTAATGTGTACATAGGACATCCCTGTATTATTTCTTACAATTGCATGTAAATCTACAGTGATCACAAAATTAAAAAGTTTACTTTAAGAAATTAACAAATGGAATTCAGCAATATATTAAAAAATAATTCATAATGACCAAATGCTTTTTAATCCGGGAATTCAAGAGTGGTTTACCAATCAAATTAAGCAGAAACTAACACACCATTGTAAAGCAATTATATTCCAATAAAGCTGTTAAAAAAAAAAAAAAAGAGTGGTTTACCAACCAAAAATGAATCCTTGTAGTTCACCTAGGAGGAAAAAAGATTAAAATTATGATGGATGCCTAACAAGTGCTTTACAAAATTCAACACCCATTCATGATAAAACTCTCAGCACACTAGGAAGAAGGAGATTCCTCAACCTGATAAAGGGCATCTATCAAGACCTTCAGCAAACAACATACTTAATGGTGAAATATTGAACGTTTTCATACACTGAGACTAGGTGTGAGAGGAGAATGCTCACTCTCACCATTTCTATTCCATATTGTACTGGAGATCTTAGCACAGTAAGGCAAGCAAAAGAAATCAAAGATTTGAAAGGAAGAAGTAAAATTGCCATTATTTGTACTTGATATGGTAGTGTATATAGAAAGTCCAGAAGAATCTATAGACAAACGCTTAGAATTGATAAGTGACATTAGAAGCATCACTGGGTATAAAGTCAGTATGCCAAAATCCATTGTATTTCTTTATGCCAGCCAAAAAACAGAAAAAAGAAAGTTTTAAAAACCCTACCATAGCATAAACATCAAATATTTAGGAATAAATCAAATAAATGATGTGGAAAGCCTCTACACAGAAAACTAAAAGGAATATTATGGAAAGAAATTAAAGAAGACAAATAAATTAAGGGATAAACCATATTCATGTATTAGAAAAGTCTATATTATAAAGATGTCAGTTCTTCCCAAATTAATCTACAGAGTCAATGTGATCTCACTTAAAAATCCCAGCAAGTTTTTCTTTTTTTTTTTTTTTTTGGCTGATGATGGAAATTGACAAATTAGTCCTAAAATTCAGATGGGAATGCAAAAAGCCAAGAATAACCCAGGTAATCTTGAAGGAGAAGAACATAGCTGGAGGATTCTAACAGATACCAAGACCTAGAAATTTATAGTAATTAAGACATTGTGGTATTGGCATAAGGATATAGAAACCGACATATGGGAAGAATAGAAAATTCCAAACCAGACCCACACATACACAGTCACCTAATTTATGACAAAAATGACACTGAAGTACATTGGAAACTTTAAAAAAAAATGGTGCTGGGTCAGTTGGATAGCCATGTGGAAAAAAAATTTATCTTGACCCCTACCTCACGTCACACACAGAAATCAGTTCCAGATGGATTGTAGCTGTAAATGTGAAATTCAAAACAATAAAGCTTTCAGAGGAAAATATAGGGGAACAACTTTGTGCACTTGGAGTAGACAAAGATTTCTTAAATAAGATGGAAAAAATGCTATCCATGAAGGAAAGAGTTGATAATTTGGACTACATAAGAATAAAGAATTTCTGTCCATTCAAAGACTGTTTTCAGAGGGTGAAAAGAACACCCACAGAACAGGAGAAAGTGTTTACAACAGGTATATCTGACAAAGGACTCACAATCTAGAGTAGATTAGGCAACCCAATAGAAAAATGTGCCAAGGACCTTGACAGACACTTCAGAAAATAAAGAATATTAAGGTGGCCAATAAACATACGAAAAGGTGTTCAATTTAATGAGTCAAAAGGAAAATGCAAAATGAGATCATAATGAGATGCTACTGTACACCTACCAGAATGGGTAAAATGAAAGAAAATGGAAATGGCCAACTCTTTGTGAAGATGAACAACAACAAAAACTATCCTGCATCGCTGGGCGGGAGTATAAATTGGTACAAATACTCTGGAAAACTGAGACATATCTACCAAAGCTGAACATAGGCTTATCCTACAACCCGGCAATTCAGTTACCAAAGGACACGTATGTGAATGTTTATAGTGGTCTTATTGCTAATAGCCAAAAACTTGAAGTTATCGTGAAGTCTAAACACTGGGGTCACCTGGGTAGCTGCGTGGAGGCCAAATTGGAGATGGAGAGACAGAAGACTGAGAGAGCAGGAGGAGGCTGTGGCATGAGTCCAGGCAGGAAATGGTGGTGGCAGCATCGAGTGGCAGTGGCAGTGGCAGTGGGGAGGGCAGGAGTGCCACACGGAGACAGAGCCCACATGACCTGGAGATGGGTGGGAGCTGGGGGGTGATGGGGAAGCGAGAGCCCAGCTCAAGGCCCTCAAATCAATGCTTCCAAGAGGATGGCCGTCCATTCACTGTGGAAAGAAACCCCGGAGGAGGGAGAGGTGTGGGGTGGGTGTGGAGGAGGAGCTTGGTTTGGTCAGCTCGAAGGTTAAGGTGCCTGCGGAACCAGGAGAAAAGGCAATGCAGCGGTGTGTGGCACTCCCTAGCTCCGACTCCTTTACCCTTAAGTCACTAGAAGGTAGTGGGCAATTGTCCTAATGAGAGGAGAGGTGGGCTCGAAGATGGGGACCAAGTGGCCTTTGGCCTGATCCAGGGCCACATGGAAAGCAGATGGCAGTCCAAGAAGCAAGACCAAGTGCTGTAGTCCTATGGTCTGCCATCACTGGAGCAGCGCCTTTACATTTCCAGACCCCAGGCCCCAGCTCTGTTCCCTGGATTATCTGGATTGGCTTTTGGTACCAGTGATGGGTGTCTCCTCTCTCTCTGCCCTTTCCCATAATCCTTCACTGCTCAAGGAGGCTCTCCACTGACTGCCCCCCTCCTGTCCAGACTGTGTTTTGAGGCCCTGCTCCCTGAAGAGAAAATCTGGCCCATCCCCTCCCTCCCATCCCGTTCACAGAGTGAATACGAGATCTTCTAGCTTAGCTCTTGGAGGGCACATAAGTTAGAGCCTTCAGTCTGCAGACGGGTAAACTGAGGCCCAGGGATAGGAAAGGACTTGTTGAAGGTTACTCAGAGAGAATGAATAAGGGGAAACTGGCCAGAACTTAGGCCTCCTAATGCCCAGGCCTTGATTTCCTTCTCTTCTGAGAAAGAGAAAAAAGGAGAAATAGAGAAAAAGGAGAAAGGTGGCAAGAAAGAAAGAACTACTGAATTAAAGAGGCACGAGGGGCTTCCCTGGTGGCTCAGAGGTTGAGAGTCCGCCTGCCGATGCAGGGGACGCGGGTTCGTGCCCCGGTCCGGGAGGATCCCACATGCCGCGGAGCGGCTGGGCCCCGTGAGCCGTGGCCGCTGAGCCTGCGCGTCCGGAGCCTGTGCTCCGCAACGGGAGAGGCCACAACAGTGAGAGGCCCGCGTACCGGAAAAAAAAAGAATGGAGGCAAAGATCGAGAAGATGCAAGAAATGTTTAACAAAGACCTAGAAGAATTAAAGAACAAACAAACAAAGATGAACAATACAATACTGAAGTGAAAACTACACTAGAAGGAATCAATAGCAGAATAACTGAGGCAGAAGAACGGATAAGTGACCTGGAAGACAGAATGGTGGAATTCACTGCCGCAGGACAGAATAAAGAAAAAAGAATGAAAAGAAATGAAGGCAGCCTAAGAGACCACTGGGACAACATTAAATGCACCAACATTCGCATTATAGGGGTCCCAAAAGGAGAAAAGAGAGAAAATGGAAAGAATGGGGCTGGCAAGCAAGTAGAGTGGGCTGGGCTTCCTACTTCTGCAGGGGCTGGCAGGAGCTGAGCCCACAGCCCTGTGGAAGGCAGAGATGGGTGGCCCCAGAAATCCTTACCTGCCAAACCCCATCAGCCCTCAGAGGCCCAAACCAGAACTGAGCAGTTGATCTAAACAGAAAACAAACAGAGCAAAATGAAAACACACTGGCTGTCCCCCACTCCAACACCCCCGCCCCGGCTGTGGCTCTGTGCATTCATTGGCCCCCGGGTGGCCACTGGGAAAGCAAGGCACAGCTTTTGTAACCCTCCTCTCTCTGTGGCCCCCCCATCCCACAGCCACCCCCCACCAAGAGCCATAGACTCAGCCCTATTCAAGACGCCATGGCGGGAAGCGGGCAGGGTTCGTGGGCCCTGAGGGGCTGGAGGGGGCCTCGCGTTCCCTGCCCTTGGCCTGGCAGAGAAACAGCAAGGCAGATGGGGGGCTGACAGGGAGGGAAAACAGTGGGGAGACAGAGTTCCACTCCCTCCCCCACACAGGGCTGGGGGCTCTTAACCAGCCCAAAGCCTGTCCTGCATGTGGCGGCGCTGAGAAGGCGGGCAGGAGGAGAAGGGTGGCAGACCATGGTTAGGAAGAGGGCACACTGAACACCCACTGTTAGCCCCACGGGTTACTTTCTTTCTCCAGTCCCCACTAAGCTCTGGAGCTCGAATCCGTGAAGAGAGTTTCAGTTTACGTTGTAACTGATTATTAATAACAGTACAAGTGATAACCAGTATGGGTCTTGTGCTTGGCAGTTATCAAACACACACAGACAAACTCACTGAATACTCAGCACTACCCTGCAGTATGGTAACTAACTCTATTTTACATAAGGGAAAACGGAGGCCTGGGTAGACGAGAGTAGGCCAGTGGACTCTGGCTGAGAGGGAATGACCAGAGCGAGTGTTTCAGGGTAAAAAAGTGCCTCTTGAGACTCAGGGGCATTGCCCAGCCCGAGAACCTTCTCACATCATCCAAGGGAGCAGACAGTCGCTAGTGGTGTGGGTAGGGGAGGCTGGGAGATGGGACGTAGGGCATGAGTGACTATGGGCAGCTGGCAGGAGTCCTGGGGAGGGCCTACCCCAAGATCCAGGAAGGTGCTCAGGGGCTGGCATCTCCCCGCAGGGTTGAAGTGGGGAAGGCTCAAACAAAAGTATGTAGTCAACAAATATTTATTAGTAAGTACTTACAGGGAGAGCAGTTAAGGATACAGGCTACCTGGGTTTAAATTTTAGCTTCACTACTTACTGTGTGACCTTAGTCTAGTGTTTTAACTTCTCTGTGCCCCACTTTCCTCATCTGTATAATGGGGATAATGATAGTAACTACCTCAAGGAGTTTGTGAAGATTAAATGTGCTATTCCAAGTAAAGCAGTTGGAAGAGTGCCTGGCACATGGTAAGCCTCAAATATTAGCTCCTGATGTCCTTGTCACTGTTGGTTATTTGCCAGGCCTATCCTGAGCACTAGGGCAGCCTCAGTAAGCAAAAGCGGCTGTGGTCCCTGTCCTCATGGAGTGTGGTGAGGAAGTGGCCATTATCACAAAGTGCACAACAAAAGTAAAATTGCATTAGTGAGAAGTGCTTTGGAGGATACGTCCCTAGTGCCTGGAGAGTGAAACACTGGGGATCATGTCTAGCCAGGGCGATACAGAGAGGTTTCCCTAAACAAGAGACACTTGAGCTGTGTGCTGAAGTAGAAGTAGGAGGAAAACAGAAAAAGGGAAAGAAAATTATCCCAAGCAGAGGGCACAGCATGTGCAAAGGTCCAGTGGCAGGAGGGAGCTTGGTAAAGGATGTGGATGGAGAGGTAGGAGGGGTTATACAAGAGCAGACCCTGTAATCCATGTCCAGCGGTCTTGCCTTTATTGTAAGAACAAAGGGAAACCAGGGGAGGATTTTAAGGAAGGAGTAACATGATCAGAAAAAGACAGGGCCTAATGCTAGGTTAGGAGGGGTCTCCAGGTGGGAGGTGGGGAGAAAGACCACATACAGCAGGGTGGCTGGAGACTGCCATTGGTTCCCTCAACGTGTGGCCTTGGGCAAGTCCCTTCCCCTCCCTGGTCTTCAGTTTCTATCTGTAACCCAAATCATCTTTGAAGCCTACTTTAGGGGTCATCTTGTTCTTTTCTGTCCGTCCTTGGTCCCTATCCCTCATTAAGAGGAGGAGAAGGCAGGGAAGACGTTGTAAATAGGGCACAATCCCTCTCCCATCTTCCCCTCGTCTCGACACCACGCTGATGTCTGCCCTTCACACACATTCATCCAGGCTCTGTGCACAGGAAGGGCATTTGGAGGTCAAGTTCTCTCCTCCTTCTCCTCATCCACCCATAGCTTATCCCTGCCAGACTCAAGGCATTACAGGATGGGGTCCACTCTCGTCTGGGACTGGAGAAGCTCAGAGGACCCCCATGGTGGTTGCTGGTGGCGCTGGAAGGCCCAGAACCACAGGCAGCTAGGAGAGGCTGCCCCCGCCAGGATGATGGAGTGGGTGTGACATAAATTTCTCAGGACAGGCAGCAAAAAAACATTTACAGCCCCTCCTTGCCAAGTCTGGTTCCAATCAGGCCTCTGGCCGGCCCGCTCTTCTCCCTACACCCGCCACACCAGGCTGGCTCCTCTGAAAGCCAGAGTCACTTAGGGCTTTTGTCTTTCTCCCTGCTTTCCTTACTGTTTAAGAAACATACCCAAAGACATACACACATACACGGCCCCCGCCCTTCCAGGCCTCTGCGTACCCACATGAGTGTATACATACGCACGTATCCATACACACAGATGGTCCCCTGGGGTCCTGTGTCCCCACACACAGACAGATGAACAGATATACACACATACACACACGTGTGCGCATGCACGCGCGCGTACACACACACACACACACACACACACAGCCCTGCGTGGGCTGAGGAAGGCCCTATCTTCAATTGCCAGCCATGAGCCCTGGACTACAACATCCTCTCAGACTGGGCACCAAAGAATCCAGGAAGTGCCTTCCTTCAATAACAGCCCCCACGCCACTTCTCTCCTGCTCCTCTTCTCAGTCCCCTGGCTGCCATGGCGACGGCCTGCCAGCTCTGCCATCCCAGGCACAGGAAGGCCTTCCCTGAGCAAGCACTGAGGGAAGCTGAGGCTGACTGAGGGTGCCTCGGAGGGCAGCCCCGCCAGGCACAGGAGCCCCAGCTCCCACTCAGCCCAGATGCCCAGGGGCCTCAAGCGAGCCCTATTCCAGCTCAACAGTACCTTCATTCCCAGGCTAACCTGGTACTCCACCCTGTTCCTGCCCTCAGCCCACGCCATTTTTTTTTTTTTTTTTTTTTTT
>NW_006798085.1:2281171-2284838 GCF_000442215.2 Lipotes vexillifer
CACAGGCTCCGGACGCGCAGGCTCAGCGGCCATGGCTCACGGGCCCAGCCGCTCCGCGGCATGTGGGATCTTCCCGGACCGGGGCACGAACCCGTGTCCCCTGCATCGTCAAGCGGACTCTCGACCACTCGTCAGGCGGACTCTCGACCACTGCGCCACCAGGGAAGCCCAAGATGTAAGTCTCCTGATCTGAGCTGAACGAACTTTTCCTTTCACAGGCCTGTCTTGCCTACCTGAATGCTCAGGCCATTTGGTTCCTCCCGGTGAAGCCAGAAGGGGCCCTCTTGTTTACTCTAAATGTATAGAGCTGGTCATTACCCAGCAGGCCCCAAAAGTCAGGACCAGCTCCTCTCCACCTCAGTGGTCTCACACCTGTTGGCAGGCTGGGCAGCGGTGGGAGGGGAGTCACTCCAAGCACAGCTTGGGGAGGATGTGGGAGCTATTGGAATCCAATGACCGCTTTGCTCCTTCTCTTCCCAAAACAATCAGAATGGTGACTCTTAAGAACCTTAAAGGAGAGGCTGCTTTACATGGGAGGGTATCATCTTCCCTCCCTGGGAAGCAGCGTGATGCAAGGCAAGATGTGGGCTTGAGGAAGCCAGACCTGGGTTCAGATCCCTCATTACCCAGTGCCAGCTGTGTTAACTAGGAAACCGAGTCGAACCTATTGATGGGGTTCTTGTCAAGATCTAACCTGCCCAGAACATGGGCCAGTAAATACTCAATCCACGCCCACTCCCGTTGCTTTCCACTGACGTGGAGAGCCCCTGGGGAGAGGGACAGAAAGAAGGGAACTGCCATTTGGTGCAGTCCAGGCTTTGTACGTTCATCACTTCACTTAACACTCCGTGCATCTCTATGAGGTAGCTAGTATCAGCATTCCAAGTTGGTTTCTGAGCTCACATGGGGACATTGTCCCATGCTAGGGAGATGGCAGAAGGGGGTTGCTGGGGTAGGAGGGTGCTTTAAACGCTGCTTTTGAGAGTGTTTCATCCTGGGGGAAGAGGGCTTGTCAGGCTCCCCCAGCCGCCTCCTTCCTCTGTGGACTTTGAGCAGACCAGCTGGCTGCCAGGGCCTGGCCACATGCTGGCTCCAAAGTGACTTGGAGGACGACTTTATGAGGAAGAAAATCCAGCATCGTCTCCTGGGAGCAGCAGCAGCAAAGTAGCTGGTCTGGCTTGGAGTGGAGGAAACCCCATCCCTACTGCCCAGATAGCGCAAAGCCTGAGCGCATCTGGCCCCAGGCATTTCTCAGGTTCCTTGGGCAGGGAAGTCTCCAAGAAATGCTCCAGGGAGGCAGGTTTTAACCGAGCAGAAGGAAAGTCAGAGCTCTGCAAACCTGGACCGGTTGCTTGGAGGGGAGTGAGTCCCCCATCCCTGTAGGTATGTGAGCAGAGGCAAGCTAGGAAAGGGGTTAACCACTGACACAGGCCAGGGCTTCTTAGCCTGCACGTGGCCTATGAAAGGGACCCACGAGGTTAAAGGGCTTCCTGAAATGATGTGCCACGTTTTGTGTGCTTTTATAGGAAATGGGCTCCTTGCTTTCACTGGGTTGTTCAAAAGTATGCAACCCCCAAAGTTACAGAGCTAAGGAGCCTTGGAGAGAGAGAAAACCTCTTGGCTTCCTAACCGGCACATGGTTCCACACTGTTTTCCAAGATACAAGATGCTGTTCCATCATAGTGTAGGTGTCTCTTGATTCTCAGGACAGCCCAGTGAGATGGGTACTCTTGTCACCATCTTCTGGAGAAGGATTCTGGGGCCCAGAGAAGGATTCCGGGGCCCAGGGAAGGGAAGGGCCTTGCTTTGGTCCCGTAGTCAGTGAGAGGAGAAGCTAGGACAAGACCCCAGGTCTCCTATTGATTGTTTTTCCCAAACAACTCCCAACTCCTTGGCCTCTGGAAGGCTACCAAGCAGAGATGCCTAAATTGGGGTCTTATGTTCCCGCTCCAGCTCGCAGATCTCAAGACGCCTCATCCACTCTTCCTTCTCTCCATATCCTGCAGGCCGGCCTCCCCATGCTGCCCCACAATTGTATTTGGGACAGGGGCCAAGGCTTGGAGAGGGCATGGGGAGAAGGGTGGAGTGCCAGCCGTCCCTCCCCTCCAGAGAACTTCTATTTCTATTTGAACCATGCTAGCAGCTAGTGTGACCCCCAAAGTGTGGGTGTCCTATGTAATCAGTAGTGGAGCAGCAGGATGCTGATCCAGGCAGGGAAAAGATGGGGCAGTGTCCTTTCCAGAGTCAAAAGTTCCAGGGCCCAATGTAAAGGGTTCTGCCTCTCTCCCTATACGCGGCCACCTCTCTGTTAGAACTGAAACACTAGCATCTTTGTGGAACCCCCAGAGACAGATGCTTTAGGACAAATGTCCTCCTCTGCTCTCGCCCTTTGCTATGTCCCTGAGATCAGGCTGAGAGGGGAAGCCCGACCACTGTCAGCCTCTGCTATTCCAGGGATAGGCTGTGGAGGTATGTGTCCAGAAAGGAGCTAGCAATGTGGGCCTTCCATGTAAGGGGCAAAGGCCAGAAAGTGTGGAGGTAGGCCATTAGCCAGGAGGTTCATCAAACAGGGGTAGGGACAGGTCCTGAGTTGGGGGCTATACCCAGAGAGGCTAACAAACAGAAGATCACAAGGACCAGAGCCCTGCCTCCCAGGAGTACCACAGTCTATACAAACTGTGAAGTAAAGCTATCTCCAGCTGAGCCTAGGAGCCTCTGTGACCCAGCAGTGCAGTTTAATTTTTCTTAAAATCCCTGTGCATGTTTGTTCTGATTACAAAAGCCAAAACTACTCAGAGTGGAGAATCCAGAAAATGATAAGTACAAAGCAGAAAATGACCAACTGTGTGACCCGGGGCAAGTCACTCACTCTCTCCGAACCTCAGTCTCCTCATCTGTAAAATGGGGGTTATACAGTGTTCATCTTGGAGGGTAGTTGTAAGGAGTAACCATACTTAAATCTATGTAAAAGGTGCTGAGAGAAAAGCTCCTGGCCCATCATAAGTGCTATTCAAATGTTGGCTTTTATTATTATAATCTACTACAATCCCACTACCTGAGACAGACGCTACTAACAATGGGTTGATTTCCTTCTAGACTTTTTATTTGAATATTTAGAGTTTATAAAAAGTAATCAGGATTATACTGTATATATGAATTGGTATTTTGTATGTTTTCGCTTAGCATTATAACATGAGCATTTTCCACATTATTATATGTTCTTCAAAACATCCTTATAGATTGTATATAATTCAGTTTATTCCATTTTCTAATGTTGGACATTTAGCTTATTCCTGTTGTTTATGAATAACTTTTATATACATTTTAACCCAAATTTGCAAGTATTTCTTTAGTACAGATTCCTGTCAGGGGAATTATTGGTTCAAAGTGTATACCTGGGGCTTCCCTGGTGGCTCAGAGGTTGAGAGTCCGCCTGCCGATGCAGGGGACATGGGTTTGTGTCCCGGTCCGGGAGGATCCCACATGCCGCGGAGCGGCTGGGCCCGTGAGCCATGGCCGCTGAGCCTGCGCATCCGGAGCCTGTGCTCCGCAACGGGAGAGGCCACAACAGTGAGAGGCCCGTGAGCCATGGCCGCTGAGCCTGCGCATCCGGAGCCTGTGCTCCGCAACGGGAGAGGCCACAACAGTGAGAGGCCCGTGTACCGCA
>NW_006798085.1:2284915-2292990 GCF_000442215.2 Lipotes vexillifer
CCGGTGTCCCCCAAAAAAAAAAAAAAAAAAGTGTATACCTGTCAAAGCGTATACACAGACCTTGATTTCCAAATTGCCCACCACAAAGGCTATACCAGTTGACACTTCCACTGGTAGTGTGTGATATTGCCCACCTCACTGCAACCTTGCTGGCACTGATAACTATTTTTCTTTAACTGTTGCTGAACTGAAGACAAACAATTATGTTCTTTATATTCCGCTTGACTGGAGTCAGGAATGAGACTTTGGATTGTGGGAAGGGCTGTGAGGTGAGGTTGGCCACGCAGGTTAGAGAGCTTACTGAAGGGGCTGAGGAGCAGCAGGTCAGGACTGGGCCCAGATGTACTGCCTACCGGGGGAAAGGGCACGAACAGAAGAAAAGCTGTGCTCATGTGAGGTCACTCTAAGAAACTGAGAAAAAACCCCAGTGCTAGGCGAATGAGGCCCCTGGAGATGTGATTGCCAGTTCTTGTTGCAGCTGGCCAAAAGTCCTCCCCTAAATCTGTGTGGAGTGTACCCCACCTTCCCCCCGCCCCCTGCCACCGCCACGCCAGGCTAGAAAGAATAATTATAATGTAAATTGGGCTTTGGAAATGCAATGTCAATGCAGAGCTGGATGGAGTGACCTGGCTTCTGAACACTAGAGTCCTGGTGACTCGGGACCCTGGCTGAAAAGGAATCACAGAAGCTTTTGGAGAAACAGAGGATGGGGAGGCCATAGCGCTCTGAGAATAGCTGGGCAAGCTGTGGAAGGCAGGGTGGCCACTGGGAAAGAACGTGGAGCTGGAAGGCCCAAGGAGGTACTGAGCAGGGAGGGCCTGCTCTCCAGATGGGGTGGGCCTCCTGGGACTGTGCAGATGCAGCCTGCGGCCTGGAGCTCAGGGCTGGAAGTAGAGGGAAAAATCTGAGCCCGGGCAACCTGAAGGCGAATGGGCTGGCCTGGGGAGGGTGTGAGCCAATGAGCACAGTACCATCAAGATGCAGACTGACATTATCAAATAGACTACAATTCTGTTTATGGAGCGCCAACTCTCTGTCAGTCACCGAGGGAGGGGTTGATAGCTCTTACTGTACCTGGGGAAACTGGCACAGAATGAATAAGTAATATGTCCAAAGTTTTATAGGAAGTAACTGGCAGAGCCAGAAGCTGAGCCAGGCTCTTTGAACTCAGGCCCCTTTAGGCAATAGGTCTGGGCCCATCTTATTGATCTCCTTGGGTAGAGTGGGTGGCAAGGTCTCTTCATCCTTGTCTTAAGCATAGGAGTAATGCTGGCTGGGGCTTCTGAAGGGATGTTATCTGAAGAACAGTGAGAAATTGTCTGTATAAAATCTGGAAGGCCAACAAAACTAGAAAGAATGGGCTTAGCTAGCAGCAAGAACTTAGGAGAGACACCAGGATAAAGTTCCTCAGAGCAAGAATCCTTAGATACAGTGGGTAACAAGGAAAGCCAAGGGGCCTCTCTCTGATATTCTCAGCAGTTACCCTTTCCCAAACTTTTCCCTCTCCTAACATCCCCCCACACCAGGAGTCCCCCATCTCTCATGTTCATGTTCAGTACTAGCAGGCTCAGAAATCCAAGGTCACTTGTGGGCAGCGGAGCAGCTGGGATCCAGTGAAAACCATGGGTGATGTCTAGCTCAGGCCAGGAGCAGCCTGAACTTTTGTTACCCACACCTCTTGCCGCTTTCTGCCCACTGGGCTCTGCTGTTTCATTCAGTGACCTTCCTAGCAGCCAGAGAGTTGGTCAGGGAAGCATCAGAGAGGGTGAGCTATGAAAAAGGCCGAGGGGTGCAATGGAAAGAGAAAGGACATGTGTCATACAGACAGCATATCTTTTCGGCTACTACTGTTTGTGTGACATTAGACGAATGCATTCACCTCCCTGGGCCTCACTTCACAACTCTGTAAAATGGGGCTGGTAATAATCTCTGTCTCATTGGGTTGCTGTGAGGAGGACAGTGAGATTGCATATTTGGTCACTAAGCACTGCTGGAGGACCTGTGTTCTGCCACGCCCAGTGCTAGGCAACTGGGGAGCACAAAGATGGAAAGGAAATCCAATGAGGGTGCTGATGTGAGTAACTGCATGCCCAACACAAAAGGGGCCTGGAGCAGGGGCTCAGCAGTATCACTTTCCTGGCTTTGTCTCACATGTGTGTAGTGTTCGTGGTCTGCAAAACGCTTCCCTCACATCTGCTCATTTGATATGCACAACATCCCGGACCCTTGATGTTTTAGATGGGGAAATCGAGGCCCACAGTCGTCCAGATGGTGAATGGCAGAGGCTGGGTGCAGGACTGGGCCTCACTGGGACTATTTCCACTGAGGCTCCTCAATCACCTCCTGGCTCGCCCCTCAGCCCACCCCCACCCCTCTTTAGGAAAGCTCCAGCCACTTCCACCTTAGCTACGTGGAGGGCCCGCTAGTGTTCTTGAACAGCCACCTGACCCATCCCTAGCCTGATTTTTTAAAAAATCATCAAATCCCCTGTAAGCTGCAGGACGAAAGGCCCCTAGTGTCAGTGAGCTTGGAGGAGGAACGGGGAGGGGACTAGGAGAGCCCCTGGGTCCCCATTTTGGCCTTTTCTATGGAGTCCTGCCTTCAAGTATAGAGCATCTAGACTTACGGGATGAAATGTCTTAAGCTTTCTGTGGTGTGAAATTCTGGGTATATCTTTTAAAACCTCCATATTGCCAGAATGTCAGAAGAGGGGTTATCTTTACCTAGAGAGCTCCCTAGGTGTGTGGACAAGAGATGTTGGGTTGATCTGAGCTGGTGGGTGCAAATGAGGAAGGCTGCTGCTCAGCCATTGGGTTCAGGGCCTGTCATTCATCTGTTGATAGGTAACTTAAGTAAAGGCCAGCAAAGGTTCAAGTATGGGAGAAAGAGCCCTTCTTGGTCCTCCTTGCCCTGAGACAGAGAGCTTCTGGATCCCCAGATTCTCGACCTGAGAGGAGGTTGCTCTCAGTGTCTGCCTAAAGAGAAGGGGAAAGAGAGAGCAAGCACGGCCAGGACTATGCCAGATGCGTTCACATCTGTGAGCTCCTTTCTTCCTCAAAACAATTCTGTAGGGTGGACGGTATTCCTATTTTATAGATGAAGAGACTGAGGCTCAGTGATGGGAGGGAGCTGGTCCAAGTTCCCCAAGCTAGAGCAAGGATTAAAGCCTAGATCTCAGTAGACTGCAGAGGCCTTGCTCTTTCCTCTACACCACACACTTGGGAGAGGGACAAGACTTTGCGAGTGCTCCTGAGGCCACCAGTGGTGACAGCAACAGCCCAGGGTGGGCCAGGTTCCCACCTCAGGTGCATCCTCACCAGCTTTTCCTCGGCCATCTGTCTCTCCCCTTCGTAGAGTAAGGCTCAGAGGAAATGCCTCACCGTCCTCCAAGCATCCACTGGAGGCTGAGGATTTGTATCTAATAGGGGCCGAAAGAGGGCAGGTGACCTCAGCCCAGAGGAAAGCCCCTGCTTGAGCCCATCTGACCCTCTGGGCTCCCTCCCAGAGCTTCCCCGGAGCCCCTGGCAAGCTCCTCTGCTGGGGTTTTTCCAGAGGTCCGGGAAATTCCAGGAGTCAAGGATGTCAGTGTTTCTCACACTGCAGTCACAGCATCTCACAAATGTGCTCAGTTGATCACACTCAGCTACAGTCTCTCTTTTGAATGTGGGTGTGTGAGCAGGCCTGTGGCACAGTCATATACACGCACAATGTGAGTGACCCGCTAATTCCACAAGGCACCCGCAGAAGCCCATATCCTCTTTTCCTGTTTACACTTCAGTGAGTCACACCTCACGCTGCCCTGAGTGTGTGCAGGGGTCACAGTGATGCTTAGAGACCAGCTTCTGCCGTGGCCAGGCCTGGAGGCATTATCCCCTCCTCCTCTGATTTCTCTCTCTTCCTTTCTTCAGCCTCCCTCTTTCTCCCCCACCCATTTTCTCCTCCCAGACAGAGTTGCCTCCCTCTTCCAAAGACCACCCGTGCTTAGCCACCCCTCACCTCAACACACACACATCATCACCACAGGTCCCATTGTCACCAAGAATAAAGCTGGGAGCTGAGTCTGCTGGAGGTGGGTGGCCATAGGCCCAGATCAACCAGGAGCAGTTGCTCCATTTGCCAGGCAGGTTGTAGGGAAGTGGGTGAGAGGAAGCATTTTACAAGCAGTAGGCCAGGCCAGAGAGCTCTGTTGGGTACTATGGGCCTAGGCAAGAGGTCTACTTCCAGACGATTCCACTAAGGAAATAAAGCTAAAGGTGATACAGCATCGTGGTTGAGAGCAGACTGGAGCCAGATTGTCATAGGACATAGGACAGTTACCTAATCTGTGTGTATCTCATTCTCCTTACCTGTAAAATTGTGAGAATAATAGTAACCTACCTCACTGGGTGGTTTCGAGGATCAGATGAATTGATACATGGTAAATGCTTGCACAGGGCCTGACACAGAGGAAGCTCTACACAAAGGTGTGCTATTATTTTAAGGATCAGACATCAGCATCTCTCCACGACCCATCCCCACATAACCCACACATTTCCTCCTGCCTCTGCAGACATCAAATCAGCCAACAGATCTACAAGCCAGTCCTGGTAGAGGCCATATGACTTAAGCAGCATCACTCATCCTCTATCTGCTGGCATTCAGCTTTACTCTCTTTCTAGCACTGCCCACTGATCAGGCTCCCAGGTTGCCCCTGGCATCGTAGCTTTCCCCACCCCTGTACCCCTTGGTTCCCAGCCCCAGCCTTTTGCTCTTTTTAGCCTCTGGCCAGTCTCTCTCCAAGAACAAAACTCCTAATCCTGACTCCAAGACCAGAGCAGGGCTCACATTGGCTCAAGAGAACTGTTTGTGCACATGTCTTCCCAAATCCATGTTCAATGATCTCATGTTGATAGCTTGAATCCAGCCACTGTGGGAGTATTTACACCACGGTAATTGGCAAACGCTGCAAATCAGGGCTTTTCTCCCTCTCAGTGAGCAAGTTGTTGAACATTTACCAGCACAATCCCGCTTGTACCAACCCTGGGACCCTTACCTAGATGATGATTGCACTTTTCCCAGACACTAGATCCACCTATAGCAGACTGCCTGCAGCAATGTTCCCCATCTGATTAATATCCAATGGTTACTTCCTCTTGGAACCTCAGGACTCACTGCTGACTGAGTTTCTGCTCATTGGCACCCAAGCTTGCCCACTTGGAAGCTCCCTTCACTGACAGCCAGGCTTACTTCCCAACCTCCATCCTAATGGAGGATGGGAGTCTCGTGCCAGGCCCTTCCACTTCTCTGCCTGCACAGTGTTGCCCCAAGGAGCAAGCAGCCTCATACCCAGACCCCGAGCAAGCCAGCATAAGGCAGATGCTATAGTCTGAAAAGCAGAGTCTAAGATTCAGCAAGTCCTATTGTTTGCCGTGCTTGGGAGTAGGAAGCCTAGCAGGGAGTCTAATCCAGGGCAGCAGCTGCCTTCTGTAGCTGGCTATGAGTGAGCCAGTTCATTATTATTGTTCATGTATTCTTAAAATGAAAGCTGCATGATGGCAGGGGTTTGATGTCTGTTTGGTTTTCTGCTGTGTTCTCAGTGCTTGCATCAGTGCTGGGCACATAGTAAGGGTTCAATAAATATTGGTTGAATGAATGAATGAATGAATGAACGAATTTGGTCATTTAACAAATGTTTCCCCAGGCTTCTGTTCTGTACCAGGCCATCTGGGACCTTGGCGATACACGAACAAGAAGATATGTCCCCTGAGCTCAAGAAGCTTCTAGTCCCATGGGCCATGCAAGTGAACCTCGATGGAGACTGGAAGTAACTGCAGGATGGCTTGTGAACTTGGGTGCTGACTGGAGCAGGGAAGAGGCTCACAGCTTCCAGGCGAGATGAGGCGCCGTGTGGGCCAGAGGAGGCCCAGTGTTTGTTTGCACTTGTTCAGTGGACTGTGCTGCCTGCTGGCTGAGGTGGCCGCCCAAGGCCTCTTGGCCAGGACGCAGCCCCCACTCCCTCCCCCCAGCCCCACCCACGCGAGGGAACTGAGCTGTTGGCCAGGAAAGAGGAGTCAGGCAGGGAATCCCAGCCCCTCCCCGCCCCAGACTGGGCCCAGAAGGGCCTGGCATGCTTCTAATATCAAGCAGCAAATTCAATCAGGCAGATGAGAATTCCTATTATTTTAATATATTTAGAAGAGAGTTTAAGGTGGATTTCGTTCCACGCTGTATATTTTTACAACATGAAGTCAGGCTGCTTTGATAAATGCTGTAGTGCAGGCAGGAGGGGGCCTTGGGAAAGGGTGAGTGAGAGAAAAAGTTAGAAAGGGGTGGGGGGAGAGACAGAGACAGAGACAGACAGAGATACAGAGAGAAAGAAAGCCACAGAGACAGAGAGAGACAGAGGGAGAGAGAGCGAAAGCAAGGCTCTATGTATGTCTTGGATTTGTCTTTTGCACATGTGTCTATGACTCCATGTGTGTTTCTGTGTCTGTTTGTTGTTTGAGTAGACAAATCCATTTGGGGATAAATAGGATGATTTTTCCACCTGCAGGAAGCGAGGCAGCCAAAGGCTGATTGGGGCTGCTCCACTCTTCAGCTCTCAGAAGACCTTGGGCTGGAACTCGTGTTGCTCCTGAGGCCAGGCGTCGGGCTCTGCTTAGAAATTGAGATGCAGGCAAGCTGCCAGAAAGGCAGGGGCAGTTCCCAGGAGCCTTAAAGGCCCTACTCTGGGGTAATCCTCAGCAGGAGAGAGGCCCTGGGCCCCCAGATGCCCCTCTGGCTGTACCATGTGGCTACTTTCTCACCATCCCCAGACCGTTCCCTGTCCTGCTCTCAGAAGTCAGCACACATGGCTCCTAAGCTTTCTTGGGAAGGTGGCTGAGGCAAGCTGCCCAAGACCAGTGCCGCTGGAGCACAGGGACTTGCAGGTCCTTTCTTGAGACCAGAATGCATAAGCATGGCAGGAAGGGGTGGGCTACCAGGTTGAGAGAAAAGGTTTCCAGTCTGGAGACTGGGAGATGGATATGATGACCTTCGGAGGGTTTTGGCAGTACAGAAATATTTGGCTGAAGGAAAGTTTTCTCCCACTGTCAAGACTGGGGGAAGAAGATTGGACAGGATCCGGCTTCTGGAGGACTTTCCCAAGCTCAGAGTCCCAGAGTAGCACCCAAGTGGCTGAAGCTGGCATTGAAAGTGCCCTGGTCCAGCGTGGGCCTGACAGGTGACCTGGGGTGCTACTGACTCCACCCCTCTGCTTCTGGACACGTGCACACGCATACAAACCAGCATGGCGTTCTCTGCCCTTGGGGCCTTATCCAGGATCCAGGAAGTCACCTCCATTGAAGTGACTGAGATGGGGCCAGCTTTGTAAACCTTTCCTCTAGTGAGGCAGAGGGATCCCCATCAACCGCCTCTGCCTCAATCCTGAGCTCCATGGGGCAGCCAGGTCACAGGAGGAACAGATCTGTCCCAATTACTTTTCCAGCCTAGCTTGGTGGCCTTTTCCCCCCGTTTTTGGAGGAAGGCCAGAAAATTGCCACATAAAGGACTAGGGGACAGAAAAAGTAAGAAGGAGAGAAGGAGAGAAGGAAGAGGAAGACAAAGGCCGTATTTTTATCTCTTCCAAAGCACTAGATGCTTCTTTAAACTGGATGACTGTCTGGCTTGCAGTCACCTCTAACTACGAGTGTAACCTTGGGATAGGCTTGGCGGCCTGTAAACAAAATTTCAGAGGCAAGGGAGACCTGTCTTTACTCCTACACGTCACCAGAAGACGGCCTGTTGTTCTGTGGCTTGTCCTACCTCCCTTGCCATCTGCCCCATGCCATCATCCTGCGGATCAGACCCAACCACCCTCAGGGATCACATATGTGCCGAGGGCAAGTGAGCTGGCCAGCTCTTGGCACCTTAGAAAACTTTAGGCTGCCAGCATTCAAGAGCTGGCAGTCAGGAGATATCCAGCTTCATGATTTCTTTTTCTAAAACAAATTTTATTGAAATATAGTCGATTTACAATGTTCTGTTCACTTCAGGTGTACAGAAAAGTGATTCAGTTATACATACATACATATATATTGCTCCCCTATTTCAACTCC
>NW_006798085.1:2293165-2315615 GCF_000442215.2 Lipotes vexillifer
TAGGTCCTTGGGTTATATATAGTAATGTGTATATTTTATATATAGTAGTGTGTATCTGTTAATCCCAATCCCCAATTTATCCCTCCCACCATTCCCCTTCGTAACCATACATTTGTTTTCTATGTCTGTGAGTCTGTTTTGTAAATAAGTTTATTTGTATATTTTTTTTAGATTCAACGTACAAGTGATGTGTAATATTTGTCTTTCTCTCTCTGACTTAGTTCACTTTGTATGATCATCTCTAGGTCCCTCCATGTCGCTACAAATGGCATTTTTTCATTCTTTTTTATGGCTGAGTAATATTCCAGTGTGTGTGTGTGTGTGTGTGTGTGTGTGTGTGTGTGTGTATCATACACCAAATCTTCTTTATCCATTCATCTGTTGATGGACATTTATGTTGCTTCCGTGTCTTCTCAGCCGTATTATTTCTGTCTCTGTTACATCATCAACAAGCTTGCATCAGTGTCTCTTGTATACCATCAGAAAGGGGGACTTTAGCAGAGAGGGTAGGGAATGCTTAAGAGAACCCTCTCCAGGCAGAGGAAGTGTCTGGGTAGTGGGCTTACTGCAGAGGCCTGAAGCCAAATCCAGGGCAAAACAGGAAAAGGCCACATTAGGGTCTGGGTTGCTGTGGCTGAATGGTCATGAGTTACAGTAAAGAGCTTGCTCTAGGAGTCGACAAGTGGCCAGAAAGTCCCCTGGGCAGGGACCATTTTGTGGAGGGGAGTGTCAGAGGAGACTGAGGTACTCTTTAGCCTGGGCTTTTGTTGTGGCAGGTAGAAAGTCCCCCACAGTGTGGCATGGATGGCAGAAACGGGGTCTAGGATGCCAGGTCAGAGAGGGGTCTGTGTAATTTGGCCCAGGCCAGGCCCCTGGGCTCTGGGCTAGAAGGACCCTGGAGGCATTGCAGCCTCTGACACTATGGCCTGGAGGTTCCTTCATATCCAGAGAGTATGCAGGTCTTCCCTCAAGCGTAAGCAAGACAGCTCCTGCGTGCAATGTGCATGCCAGTTTCCTGTCTACGCACCAAAGGGGGCATGGGCAACTAACCCTTGCCTGCAGCCTCCACAGTCTGTCAGAGCCCAAGAAGGTGTAGTGATGCCACCACCTGTCCAGCTCAATTCCAAACTTACATCTCAGAAGCCACTGCTCTAAAGACGGTCCCCAGAGTCGGGCTGCCTAGTGTCTCCCTCCCACTTTACCGGCCTCTGAGGAGCCAGAGTATTTCTGTTTGGATCTCTGGGCAGTTTTCCGGAGTTCAGATGAGACCAAGCTCTCTGGATACCCAGCCTGATACGGTCCCTTTACAGCTACTGCCTGAAACAAGTGTCTCTCTTCCCAGGGCTCCTAGTCACCTTGCCCTCCCTGTCCCTGTCCCCTGCCCTCTCCTCTTCTCCAGCTAATAGCTGTTCCCAACAGCCATCCAACCTATAGTCAGGCATCCTGTCATCTTTCAGTTTGGTGCCCCAGTTTCTCTCAATGGTTGCCAACACTTTCTACCCCCTCAGAATTACCTCTCAGCCTCTGCCCACACTTGCCTCAGGTTTCTCACGTCCGATTCCTCCAAAGATCACCAAAGTCTAATTGCTCTGGCAATTACTGCTGCTGCAGTCTGCCCTCAGTCCTCTGGGGCCCCAGCAAATAAGAAAGATTTCCCTTCATGTGGTGACAGAGGAGTCCCAAGATATCTTTATCTCATTGTCATCTCCTTTCTTTAGGAAGCAGACCTTTGTGCCAGAAAGCCATGGCCCAGGTGTTAAAGCCCTGGGTTGTGGTCCCAGCTCTGTCACTGCCTCACTGTGTAGCCTTGGGCAGCTGTTTCCCCTGTCTGCGCCCCCTGCTTCCCTGTTGGGACTGGACACAAGCATTTGCCAGCGTCTTTTCAGCTCTGAGATGGTCTCGGTCTGTCTGCGTGGAGGGCGTGCTAGCCATGGCCATCACCCTACGCTGACTGTCACTCACACCAGTGCCTTTCTGACTCTGGGAAAGGCCCACATCATGGCAGAGGCCTGAGGCCCAGAGGAGGCAGCTCTCAGCCTGCTGGCTGCCGTGCCCGGGCCTCTTCAGTTCCGGATTCCCGGCTCCCACCCTCCTGTGCACCCCTTCCTGGCCTTGCTCCCCAGCCAGCCCCTGGCTGCTTTACGGGAACCCCTCCCTCCATCTGGCCCGTCTCCCTTCGCTGGCCCCTCACCTCAGCACGCCCTCCTGAAATGCTGGGCCCTGCCAGGGATGCAAGGGCTCCTTCTCCCCCTCCTTTCTGGTGTTTCACAAGCCGGGAATTCCTTTGGAAACAGAGCCTGGAAATCCTCCCATCTTTGGGAAGCGCTGGCCACTGCCCTGGCGGCCCAGCTGCCGAGCCCAGGCCTGCGGCAGGTGTGTGTGTGTGTGTGTGTCAGTGTCTGGCCCTGGAGATTTATAACCTGTGGCAGCAAGGAGGCGCTGCCTTTGGAAGCAGTTCTTCTATCCTCAAACAAAGGCCTGTGGCCAGGGCCCCCAGGAGAACAAACAAGCACGGAGGAAGCAACAGGCCTCGCTCTCACCTCTCCCCTCACTGCCAGCCGATCTTTTCTCCTAGCCTCTGCCTGGGCACCTGTCTCCATCTGGCTGGCCCCCTCTGGGCTTGCTTCTTCATGTGGTGGCTCTGTCGCTCACCCTTGTACTTTGCTTCCCCTCTCCCGATCCCGCCCTTCCTATCACCAAAATGTCTCACATCTGTCCCCTCTTTCCCGTGCCCATTGTTCCTCCTCAGGCCTCCTTCCTAAGCAGCCTCTCCTCACTACCTGTCCTCCATGTTGATAATATTGATAATATCGCCAGAGCGACCTTCCTGAAATGCAAATTTGATTATATCACTCCTCTGCTCAAAATCCTTCAAGGGCTCCCTGTTGCCTACAGAGTGAAGTCCTGACTGATTAAGCTGGTACTCAGGGCTCCAGGCTTCCTTCCAGCACCATCCCCCAGTCTCTACAGTGATGAACTCTACACTTGAGCCACAAAAGGCTTCCCTTGTCTTCCCCAATAGGAGTCTTTGCTCGATGCCCCACAGGCACCTAAGACTTTGTGTCCCAAACCACCCCATCCAGCTGCTCCCCCTCCATGGCATCCCGCCCCCTCAGTGGCCTCCTCACTCTCCCCCACACCGGGCATCTATCTGGGGCCCAAGCCTGTCAATCCATTATCTCTGCCATCTCCTAACACAACGACACCATCCCCACTGCCACCACTGCAGAGTTGAATAGGATCATTCATCTCTTGCCTGACAAGTACAGTGGGCTCTCCTTGCAGCCTCATTGAGATTTCAAACCAAGCTCTGATCCAGTTCTGTCCCTCCTTGAAGCTGACCATCTAGAGGACCCACTGTCTTCCCAGTCTTGCTTCCTAATTTACCCTGAGTTCTTGCCAGACTGAGCCCCTTGCCTTCTCTGAACCTGACTTACAATATCCTATTCCCTGTTCTTTGCTTCCACTATTACCTTCACCTAGAATGCCCGCCCATCTCTCTGCCTGTTCAAGTTCCCTGCAAGGCTCTTTGAAAATGCCACTTCCTCCAGGAAGCCTTCCCAAAGCCTCCCTGTTGGAAATACCTGTCTCTCATCTAAACCTTTGCTGAGCTTTCTGGCCAGGTTTGGTGTAGCAGTTAAGAGCACAGGCCCTGGAGTTAGCCTCCCTGGGTATGGAACCCCAGCTCGGACATTCCTTAGTTCCTAGGACAATTTACATAACCTCTTTGAGCCACAGTTTCTTCACCTATAAAATGGAAATAGCTGTAGTTACTGCCATACAGGGCCCTGATGAGGAGGAAATGATTAATCTGTGTGCAGTGCTTAGGAAAGTGCCTGCCACAGAGCGAGTGCGGTCATGGCATTATTATTGCTATTATTTAGTAATATGACTCTCTTTACTGGTCTGCCAGACCCACAAGGGCAGGAACCAAGTCAGACCCCTTTGGTCTCTCATATCAGAGCCGCTCAGAGACATTTGTTGACTGAACCGAGGTGACATCTCCCCCTGCTCCCCACCACCTCAGGCCCCTGAAGAGCCCAGAAGGAAGGAGGGAGGCTGAGAGACACAGGAAATGTCTTCCCCTTTCTGATGTTAGTGGAGCCTGGGGAACAGGCCAGCCCGCTGCAGCCCCCAAACCACCCCTCTCCTTTGAGGCCACTGTGCAGTTGAATGTCCCTGAACATGGGGGTGATGGAGACAAATTGAAGGAAATTCAGAGAAGCAAAGTCCCTGAGCCCTTGGGAAAGGGCAGGCCCAGCTGACAAGGGAGATGAAAGCAGTTCCATGTGTGTGGCTTGGCTGAAGGACAGCGCTGGGTGTGTCGAGGGACATGATAACTGGAGACAGGGATTCCAGCAGTGCAAACGAGCAGGAGAGGGGGTGGCGGGGAGCTCCGTGGTGGGGCTGCTCTACTGAGGCAAACGGACAACTGAACTGCAAGCCTGAGGCTTCCTGCAGCCCCTCTTCCTACTGGACTGAACAGAGGACGCTCCACACTGGTTCCCAGGGCTGGCATTTCTGCCTGGCTGTGCAGTCCCGGCCCTGGGAGGGAGGCCAACCCCTTCTCTTGTCTGCCCAGCGCTGGCTGATGCTGGGCCCGGGGTGGGCTCAGCTGAGGCTCTGAGGTCCGAGCACTTGGCCCTCCCCACCAGTCTGCACCGCCCCACTCCGGGGGTGGCGTCCATTACCTGCGAGCCCACGACAAGGCCTGTGGGCCCTGAGCCCTCCCTCTCCCTTCTTCCCCTTCACCCACCCTCCCCCGGCTGAAAGCCATTGTTTTCAGACCATCGACCTCTGCCCTCTCCTCCCGGGTACTAAGGGGCATCTCAGGGGCATGGAGAGGCCGGGAGGAAATATTGGAAATGGCCTCTCCATCCTCCCCTCAGATCCGGGCTTCATCGTCCCTGGGCCAAGATAAATAAAGCAAGCGAGGGAGAGGCCTCTGCATACTCTGCACTGATGGCTAAAGCGGCCTGGTGGTGGAAGTGGCGGGTGGAGCGTCCATCTACCGAGGGCTGCCTGCAACCCTCCTCCCAAAGGAATGTGGCAGAAAGGTGGCCAGGCCAGATGCCCAGGAGTCAGCGGTCTGAGGAGCAAAGCAGAATACCCCCTCAGTGCCCCTACCCTGGCACAGAGTTTTCTTGGAGTGCTGAGTCTGAGCACTCTGGAGGGAGAGCCAGGGAACTGAGGAGGAAGGAGAAGTATGGAGATGGGGGCGTGGGGGTGCAGGTAGAGTAGCAGGGGGCTGTTCCCAGCTAGATCCCCCAGACTCTGCTGGCATCTGGCTTGGTCTGGGCTCCAGGTCTGCTTGCTGCGGGCAGAGAGTCTGAGGGCCCTCACAGTGGGGAACCTGGAGGACCAACGTTCCAGAACCCTCAAACTGGGGGTTCCCTGGGGGCCTCTGCTGGTCTCCTTCCACCTTGACCCCTAAGGGGGTCTCAGATTGCACCCTTAAGGTCATACCTTAGCAGAAAGAGCACGAGTCTTGATGAGATAGAGCTGAGTTCAAAACCAGCCTCTGTGGTATATTACTGATGAGTCCTGGGCAAGCCCCTTACTTTACAAGTAAAGCCTGACTTTCCCATATCTAAATGGAGAGCAAAATCTCCACCTCACAAGACTGTTGGCAGGAGTCGACGGGATGATGATGTGCAAGGGTCTGGTCCATGGTAGGTATGAACTAGCTTTCCTTTCCCTGCACTGGACGTGGCCCCCAGGCCATAGTTTGGGGCGCGAAACGATCATGCTCTGGAGGGAGGAGTTCTCGGCTGGCTATGACTCCTAGGGCCCTCTCAACCCAAGGTCATAGTGCGAGTCTGAGGGCACACGGTCCTTGCCACCTGGGCTAGGTGGACTCGCCTCTCTGACTCTCCAGGCACAGAAGTGTTTCTGAAGGAGGTTCTCCCCAAGTAGACCCCCAGCCCCTGGGCTACCCCTCTGTCTGCAGCCATCTCTGGCTTCCCAGCCTGGAGCATGGCCCTATCTGTAGTGTTGGGCAGGCCCTCTGTCGGCTCTCTGACTGAGTTTTGGCTTTGCCCGTGGAGCTCTTTCTTTGGGTTCCATGTTGTCAGGACCATTGTTTGTCTTTTGGACTACCACACTACCCCATTCAAAGCTGAGAGCCCACTCCTGGGTCTGCTCTGTCCTCTGCTTCATTTAGGAAGTCATTGGAACAAAGGATGACCTGCAAAGGTCTGTCTATAATGGTGAGGGCCAAAGGAAAGAGCTTGGCGGTGAAGGTCAGGAGATCTCAGGCCCAGTTCCAACTCCGCTACTCACTCCCTGGGCAGTCTTCATGAGCCACTTCTTTGGACCTCTGTTTTTCCATCTACAAAATGGAGGTCCTATTTCTTGCACCTCAGGACTATTGGGAAGTGCTCAAATGTTAATGGACATAGGATCCTTCAAAGAATGTTTTGTCTTGAAGGCCTGGAGTTTAACCTTTTGTGCTTGGCTAGCTCAGTGCTATGGTGGTGGAAGATGTACAGAACAGGCAGGGACCACAATCCCAATTATTGTCACTCAGCTATTTCCATTTGGTAAGATGCCAAGATCCCCAGCTCTTTGCAGGTCACTGGTTCACCTCAATTCTTTGTGAGAAAAATTGCTTCACTGATTCCAAATGTTCACCATTTGGGAATCCTTTGTGATGAGCCCAGATCCTTCCTGCTATGGCTCCAACCGAGGTCTACACACCTCAGATACCTCCTAGCCTGCCTTTTCTTTCCTCTCCCCATCCACTGTTGTCCGATACTGAGACAGGAGTGTAAGGTTGAGGGCGAAGTCTGGCCTTGTACCTGGCCAGAGGGAATAGACCATGGGGGCAGCATCACTCTTCCAGAAGCCCTTCAGCGGCTCCACCCTCCTCAGCCTCACCCTTCTCTCACCCTGGCCTGCACCAGCCCAGCTGGAATACTTGTGGTCTCTCACCACACACTGGAACTAGGGCGCCAGTCTTGACTTTAATCTCCCCTGGCAGCTCCGTGGCATCGATAAGCCCCAAGTTTGTGGCAGAGGAAAAATGAAACCCACATTACTCCACCAGGGTCCAGCCCCCCACCCAGCAGAGTCAAGGATGTCCTCCAAGGGGCAGTGAGATTCTCCCGCGCAACCCGGCTACCCCCTTAAGGCATATGGAGTGGAGGTGGGGTTGCGTGGGAGTGAGTGGTGCTCCTGTGGTGAGCGGCACTTTCTTCCCTGAAGGCACAGGAGCAACCCCCACCCCACCCCACCACCCCCCGCCCGGCTCCGCCTCCAGTCCTCCAGGCCCTGCATCTCTCCTCTCTCGACCGACCAACCAACCGGGAGGGCTTCCCCCGGCATTTGCAATGGGGGCAGCTCCCTCCTGAGTTTGAGGTTAAAGGGGACGCCTTCTCCAGGAATCTGTAGCCAAATTGCTGAGCTGTTCACAGTGACCTGGAGATGATGTTTGGAAATCTGATTTGTGATAACATAATGTTCCTTTTAAGTAATGCTGGCTGGAGAGGGAAGGAGGAAAAAACGACCAAGAAAAACAACCTTATTGAGGTTTAAAAGGGGACGCTGTCGTGGCCGCCTCCTTAATCTCTCAAATCGTTTTCCTCTCTTCCCCCTCCTCCTCCAGCCCCAGACCTGCTTTTGTTTATAGCAATCTCTTGGAAAGAAGATTGAAAGTGAAATCTGTTTCCTTGCTTAAATATATATATTTAAAGGGGGGAAGAAAGCCCTCTTTCCCCACCCGCCGCCTGCCCCTCGCCTGAGCGCTGTGGGTAATTGGAGGGCTGCCTGCTCTGGGCTAGTCAGTCAGCATGGGCTCTCCAGTGCCCACTCATCACCCCATCACAGAAGCATCATTAAGGCGGGAAAACAGGCTGGGGGTGCGATGGGAAACCTAGAGGAGGGGCGGCAAAGGCACCACTTAGTCACTGACTTCAGGCGCTATTTATGTAGTGGTTCATGACCAGCAGTTTGCTATCATCTCCAGAGGTGAATAAATACTGTATGAGGGGACAAAATTAGACACAAGGCAGGACTGCCACTTTCATTGTTTAACATGCAGTGCGCTTGGCCCATGTAGTGAAGAGCTGAGAAATTTTAGCTGCATCCTCTGCTGAAGGAGTCACCCCACTCCCCACACCTCTCTGGGCTAGGACTTATTTTGTGATAGAGGGAAGTGAAATATCTGTATCACAGCAGGAGAGGATGGGGTGGCAACGGACAGGACCTCTCATTGAGGAGGAGATGCTTGTGTGGAAAGATAGACCCAGTTCGGGGCAGGGGGTGTATATGTAGGGAGGGGCCATCACACCTAGTAGAGGCCATCATGGCTCTTGTCCTACCAACGCTCCCCCCTCTGCTCCCCACCCCAACACACACATGTGCTCACACTGCTCCTCTCCTCTGCTCTGCCAGGACATGTGCCTGACACCTCAGGTGGCACCTTATGCACCACCCACTCTCTGACCCTCACCCTAGCGTTCCACTGCTCCTGGCCCAGCCTGAAGTCAGCCAACAAGCTTAGTAGGGCAGGACAGGGCAGGCTGAAGGCAGAAGGAGGTGCCGAAAGCCTGCCATAGCAGCCAGCATGGCTGCCTGCCAGCCCAGGATGGATTCCTCCAACCTCAGCTTCTCAGGAACACCTACTTCATTGGGCCTGGTGCTGGGACCCGCGCCTGCTGGGGGCAGTGCTTCAAGAGGAGGAACAGAGAGGGTTTTTTCTGGTGTTCTTTTCAGGGGGCCTTGCTCCCCCCTGCCCATCCAGGGCATGTTATTACTATCAGAAGTATCAGACGTTTCAACTCAAATTAAAGTCAGGTTAAATGTCTCCACTGCAGAAATTCCACACAGTTCCAGATGGAGGGGAGGGACTCCCTCTCGGCCTTCTGCCTTCTCTTGCTCCCTCCCCAAGAGTGGAACAAAAGCATCAATTTATAGTATGTTTTTCAGACCATTCAATCCAACCTTCTCAGCTTACAGATGGGGAAACTGAGGCCTAAGGTGAGAAGTGGGCTTGCTCAAGTTTACTCACAAAATTAGTGGCAGAGCTAGGACTAGAACCCATGTATCCTGATTTCCATCCCACAGCGTTTTTTTCACAGCACACATTGGCAACCCTGCCAGACCCACAACTTCCCTTGACCTTGAAAACTTCAAAATTGCCACCAGAGATGTCTTAGCATCTCTGATGCTAGGACAGAAGCAGGAGGCAGCTGCTCATAACGGCTGGCCTGCAAAAGTCACTTAATATTGCCTGATACAAAGGCCACTGAATCATGGGCTAGTGCCCACCCTTCTCAGGGTCTCAATTTTCTTATCTGTAAAACGAGAAATGCAGCAGACCATTGTTTCTACCTGCTCAGCATCCATTCCTTCTCTTCTAATAACAGCACCCCACATTTACATAGGAAACCACCTCTCCCACTCACGTAAGCCAATCAGAGCATTCCATCACACTGGATAGAGTGATTGGTTTATGCAGAGTTATGTGAGCCCAGCTTGGCCAATACAAATCTTCCCTGGAACTTTTGGTAAAAGTATAAGGAAAGAGACTCTGGGGATTGATCAGCCAGAAGACATAATCCTAGAGTTTCGGGAGCTCTGTGAGAAGAGTCTACCTGCGAATGATGCCTACAGGGAGAAACGGGCTTCCAAGACATGGGTAGACTTTATTTGGGTCTGGGATCTAGCATTGCCTGACCAGACTACTCTTGTACTTTTCATTTATGTGAACTAACACGATCCCATTTTGGTTTAGACCAGTTTGAGTTGGATCCCTGCCATTTGTGACCAAAAGGGGCCTCACTAATATAAGAGAGATTGGAGATACCCTATATAACCAAACAGTGGAGTTAGAAGAGACCTTAGGTGATTGTCAGGTAGAGGCTTGGGGAAAATGTGTTGAATGAATAAATGAGTCTGGGATAATCATGCCCTTCATGGGCTAGTATAACACCTCAGCCATTTTGTCAGCTGCATTCCTCCATCCCTTTGCCTGCAGTAGACAGAGTATAGGCTTTGCAGTCAGATAGACCTGGCTTTGAGCACTGGTTTCTCCATTTCCCGTCTGTGTAGTCTGGGGCATGTCTGCTGTCTACACCCCAAGTTTAACCAAAACAGGTGTCAAAGAGCTGGTTGGTCTAAACCAAGGAGCGTGGGATAAGGCACCATGACAAGACAAGACTTGGAATGTTAGGACAGCAGACATTTACTGGATGATTTGTAAGGGCAAAGGGATTGGCAAACGCCATTACAGGTAGCTGGGGCTGAGTGGGGACACCTCCTAGGGTCGTGGTGCACAATTCCAGGGGTTGCCATTCACATAGTCTATGATGAGAAGGGAGTGCCCTAGAGCTGTGTAGTCCATAACCTCTACAAACTGACATGGTAGCCCTGGGGCTGAGGCCCACTGAAATTGACACCTGTGTCTTCTTCACTGAAGGCGTATTCAGTTTTACTGTTTCTTTTTTAAACACCTTTATTGGGGTGTAACTGTTTTGCAATGGTGTGTTAGCTTCCGCTTTATGGCAAACCGAATCAGCTATACACATACATAATCCCCATATCTCCTCCCTCTTGTGTCTCCTCCCACCCTCCCTATCCCACCCCTCTAGGTGGACACAAAGCACCGAGCTGATCTCCCTGTGCCATGCTGCTGCTTCCCACTAGCTATCTATTTGACGTTTGGTAGTGTATATATGTCCATGCCACTCTCTCACTTCATCTCAGCTTACTCTTCCCCCTCCCTGTGTCCTCAAGTCCATTCTCTACGTCTATGTCTTTATTCCTGTCCTGCCCCTAGGTTCTTCAGAACAATTTTCTTTATTTTTTTAGATTCCATTTACATGTGTTAGCGTATGATATTTGTTTTTCTCTTCCTGACTTACTTCACTCTGTATGACACAATCTAGGTCCATCCACCTCACCACAAATAACTCAATTTCGTTCCTTTTTAAAAATTGTTTATTTATTTGTTTTTTACAAAATTGTGATAGTTTTATTTACATTGATCTAAAGGCTTTCAATACACCAATATTCCTTAATACACACATTTTCTTAAAATTATCTTGCATATAATACAATCTAGTAGAGTTATGTTACTTGCAGCATAGTTATAAGTGTATTATTAATTAAAGCCGTTATAGGCGTTGTGATCCAATACTGAGACACGGTTTAAAATTGTATAACTAATGTCTTCTTTTAATACTGTCAGTGGTTGTACCATTAAGGATCTGCCAAACTAAAAACATCTTGGCAAATTGGATCATACGAAATCCCCAAGTCACTTTACCACTTTGAATATAACTGAGTAACAGGCACTCGAGAACACTACTTAGCTGCCATGGAAAAAAGGCAGTGACACTACCAGTGATGATCAAAATGAAAACTTTCCAATGATACTGCCGTGTTAATGTAGACCGAGAGGCAGCAGCTTAGCAACTAGGCCAAGAGAAAGCACAATAAGCGCATCTGATAGTCTCGTCTATGTGTGATTTTTCTTGTTTGTTTGTTTTTGCTTTTTTTAAACTGTTTCCTTTTTTGGCTGAGTAATATTCCATTGTATACACGAGCCACATCTTCTTTATCCATTCATCTGTCAATGGACACTTAGGTTGCTTCCATGTCCTGGCTATTGTAAATAGAGCTGTAATGAACATTGTGGTACATGGCTCTTTGAATTATGGTTTTCTCAAGGTATATGCCCAGTAGTGGGATTGCTGGGTCCTATGGTAGTTCTATTTTTCGTTTTTTAAGGAACCTCCATACTGTTCTCCATGGTGGCTGTATCAGTTTACATTCCCACCAGCAGTGCAAGAGGGTTCCCTTTTCTCCACAACCTCTCCAGCATTTATTGTTTCTAGATTTTTTGATAATGGCCATTCTGACCGGTGTGAGATGATATCTCATTGTAGGTTTGATTTGCATTTCTCTAATGATTACTGTGATGTTGAGCATCCTGTCATGTGTTTGTTGGCAATCTGTATACCTTCTTTGGAGAAATGTCTATTTAGGTCTTCTGCCCATTTTTTGGATTGGGTTGTTTGTTTTTTGGATATTGAGCTGCATGAGCTGCTTGTAAATTTTGGAGATTAATCCTTTGTCAGTTACTTTGTTTGAAAATATTTTCTCCCATTCTGAGGGTTGCCTTTTCATCTTGGTTTTGGTTTCCTTTGCTGTGCAAAAGGTTTTAAGCTTAATTAGGTCCCATTTGTTTATTTTTGTTTTTATTTCCATTTCTGTAGGAGGTGGGTCAAAAAGGATCTTGCTGTGATTTATGTCATAGAGTGTTCTGCCTATGTTTTCCTCTAAGAGTTTTATAGTGTCTGACCTCACATTCAGTTCTTCAGTCCGTTTTGAGTTTATTTTTGTGTATGGTGTTAGGGAGTGTTCTAATTTCATTCTTTTACGTGTAGCTGTCCAGTTTTCCCAGCACCACTTATTGAAGAGGCTGTCCTTTCTCCACTGTACGTTCCTGCCACCTTTATCAAAAATAAGGTGACCATATGTGCGTGGGTTTATCTCTGGGCTTTCTACCGTGTTCCATGGATCTATATTTCTGTTTTTGTGCCAGTACCATACTGTCTTGATTACTGTAGCTTTGTAGTATAGTCTGAAGTCAGGGGGCCTGATTCCTCCAGCTCCGTTTTTCTTTCTCAAGATTGCTTTGGCTATTCGGGGTCTTTTGTGTTTCCATACAGATTGTGATATTTTTTGTTCTAGTTCTGTGAAAAATGCTATTGGTAGTTTGATATGGATTGCACTGAATCTGTAGATTGCTTTGGGTAGTATAGTCATTTTCACAATGTTGATTCTTCCAATCCAAGAACATGGTATATCTCTCCATCTCTTTGTATCATCTTTAATTTTTTTCATCATTGTCTTACAGTTTGCTGCGTACAGGTCTTTTGTCTCCTTAGGAAGGTTTATTCCTAGGTATTTTATTCTTGTTGTTGCAACGGTAAATGGGGTGTTTCCTTAATTTCTCTCAGATTTGTAATCATTAGTGTATAGGAATGCAAGTGATTTCTGTGCATTAATCTTGTATCCTGCTACTTTACCAAATTCATTGATTAGCTCTAGTAGTTTTCTGATAGCATCCTTAGTATCTTCTATGTATAGTATCATGTCATCTGCAAACAGTGACAGCTTTACTTCTTCTTTTCTGATTTGGGTTCCTTTTATTTCTTTTTCTTCTCTGATTGCTGTGGTTAAAACTTCCAAAACTATGTTGAATAATAGTGGTGAGAGTGGACAACCTTGTCTTGTTCCTGATCTTATTGGAAATGGTTTCAGTTTTTCACCATTGAGAACGATGTTGTCTGTGGGTTTGTCATATATGGATGGCCTTTATTATATTGAGGTAAGTTCCCTCTATGCCTACTTTCTGGCGGGTTTTTTTTGTCATGAATGGGTGTTAAATTTGGTCGAAAACTTTTTCTGCATCTATTGAGATGATCGTATGGTTTTTCTCCTTCAATTTGTTATTATGGTGTATCACATTGATTGATTTGCGAATATTGAAGAATCCTTGCATTCCTGGGATAAACCCCCCTTGATCATGGTGTATAATCCTTTTAATGTGCTGTTGGATTCTGTTTGCTAGTATTTTGTTGAGGATTTTTGCATCTATGTTCATCAGTGATATTGGCCTGTAGTTTTATTTCTTTGTGACATCTTTGTCTGGTTTTGGTATCAGGGTGATGGTGGCCTTGTAGAATGAGTTTGGGAGTGTTCCTCCCTCTGCTGTATTTTGGAAGAGTTTGAGAAGGATAGGTGTTAGCTCTTCTCTAAGTGTTTCATAGAATTCGTCTGTGAATCCATCTGGTCCTGGGCTTTCGTTTGTTGGAAGATTTTTAATCACAGTGTCAATTTCAGCACTTGTGATTGGTCCCTTTATATTTTCTATTTCTTCTTGGTTCTGTCTCGGAAGGTTGTGTTTTTCTAACAGTTTGTCCCTTTATTCCAGGTTGTCCATTTTATTGGCATCTAAATGCTTGTAGTAATCTCTCATGATCCTTTGTATCTCTGCCGTGTCAGTTGTTACTTCTCCTTTTTCATTTCTAATTCTATTGATTTGAGTCTTCTGCCTTTTTTCCTTGATGAGTCTGGCTAATGTTTTTATCAATTGTTTTTATCTTCTAAGGAACCAGCTTTTAGTTTTACTGAACTTTGCTATTGCTTCCTTCATTTCTTTTTCATTTATTTCTGATCTGATCTTTATGATTTCTTTCCTTCTGCTTAGTTTGGGGTTTTTTGTTCTTCTTTCTCTAATTGCTTTAGGTATAAGGTTAGGTTGTTTATTTGAGATGTTTCTTTTTTCTTGAGGTAGGATTGTATTGCTATAAACTTCCCTCTTAGGTCTGCTTTAGATGCATTACATAGGTTTTGGGTAGTCGTGTTTTCATTGCCATTTGTTTCTAGGTATTTTTTGATTTCCTCTTTGACTTCTTCAGTGATCCCTTGGTTATTTAGTAGTGTATTGTTTAGCCTCTATGTGTTTGTATTTTTTACTGGGTTTTTCCTGTAATTGATAGCTAGTCTCATAGTGTTGTGGTTGGAAAAGATACTTGATACGATTTCAATTTTCTTAAATTTGCCAAGACTTGATTTGTGACCCAAGATATGATCTCTCCTGGAGAATGTTCCATGAGCACTTGAGAAGAAAGTGTATTATGTTGTTTTTGGATGGAATGTCCTATAAATATCAATTAAGTCCATCTTGTTAAATGTATCATTTAAAGCTTGTGTTTCCTTATTTGTTTTCGTTTTGGATGATCTCTCCATTGGTGAAAGTGGGGTGTTAAAAGTCCCCTACTATGACTGTGTTACTGTCAATTTCCCCTTTTATGGCTGTTAGCATTTGCCTTATGTTTTGAGGTGCTCCTATGTTGGGTGCATAAATATTTACAATTGTCATATCTTCTCCTTGGATTGATCCCTTGACCGTTATGTAGTGTCCTTCTTTGTCTCTTGTAATAGTCTTTATTTTAAAGTCTAATTTTTCTAGTATGAGAATTGCTCCTCCAGCTTTCTTTTGATTTCCATTTGCATGGAATATCTTCTTCCATCCCCTCACTTTCAGTCTGTGTGTGTCCCTAGGTCTGAAGTGGGTCTCTTGTAGACAGGATATATATGGGTCTTGTTTTTGTATCCCTTCAGGCAGTCTATGTCTTTTGGTTGGAGCATTTAGTCCATTTACATTTAAGGTAGTTATTGATATGTATGTTCCTATTTCCATTTTCTTAGTTGTTTTGGGTTTGTTAGTTCTCTTAGTTCTCTTGTGTTTCCTGCCTAGAGAAGTTCCTTTAGCATTTGTTGTAAAGCTGGTTTGGTGGTGCTGAATTCAATTTTACTCTTTATATCTTTAATGAAATGGAACTTCAATAATATTACCGTGAAGCTATTGTTGGAAATATAGTGCAATTAGTGTTCTCTTGTGGCCAAGGGACCTGGGAACACCAAAATAATTCCCCAGACCAAAGCTGGCCCTCCCCACAAGGTTCCCAGGTGGAGATATATTCACACAAAACAATAACAATGGAAAGCAAAGTAGCACTTCATGGTTAGTTGGGCTTTGGGTCTCAAACCTCAGTACAAGCCCTTATGCACTTGGCTGGATCTTGTGGACTCTGAACTAGAGAACTCTTCCTACTGCAAGGCTAAACCTGAATCTCGGCTCTTAGCTCACTCTTACTGGCTTTGGGAAAGAAAGAGACAAAAAAGAGTAATGGCTGATCAAAAGCTGTTTTTAAGCTAGCACATGGCTCCAGCTACATGGGCAAAAGAGAAAAAGAACAATCGACACCTTTATCCTGATTGTGCTGCATAGTGACTTGACCTACTGATTGGTGGCCCAATCTGTGTCCCGATAATTGACCAATCTTCCCGGTGGTGACAGGGGAGCATAGAAAGGGATGGTAGGAGGGCAGTTTTCCCAGCCCTGGTCCACAGAGACCTGAGGTAAGAAACAGGTATGGGAGAGTAAAATGATGGGCTGAGTACACCTAGGACTCCTCATATCCCATACCTCTAGAAATGAAATATACTATGTATTTTAAAATATTGCCGTTCTGGAATATACTTGACCAATACAAAGACACCATGAAGAGGGTGAAATAAAGGCATTTTCTCGAATAAGCACTCAGAAATTTTATCAGTCACAAATCATCTCTGAAGTAATCAATAGTGGATATGTACCACTAAGAGACACCTACACCAGTAGGGTGTAAGAAGCAATGAAATCAGTCAATATGTAAGAGAAGATATCAATACAAGAAGTGATTAGGATGGCAGCATGGGCAGTGGCTGGTAAAGAGGGAGCAGAGGTAAGAAAATGCAAATTATATTTCTTGCCTTGTTTAGAGGGAGACTAGAGATACAGATTAATGCTAAATGTTGACAAAAATGTGTATGTTTTAGTATGTGTATTAATAATGTACAGATAAACCTTAGAAAGAAAATGTATACTTTTTAAACCATTTACAAGACACGTATGTAAAACAAAATTACACAAAATGGTTGAAAATAAAAGAATTGAAAAATATACTTGAGCCATTAAAAAGAATACAGATGTAGCAATATTAATGTCAGACAAAACAATTCAAAGCAAAAGCATTTTAAAAGATAAAGGATATTTTATTGATGGTAGGTACATGCCACCACAAAGATTTACCTATAAGCCTTTACAACATAGGTTTAAAATGGATATCAGCAAGACCACAATTGTAGTGTGAAAAACCCAACTTCTGCAGAAATTGTCACATCAAGTGCTGACTTACTAACTAACCTACTAACTAAATGAGGACATATGGGAACATATGTATATGTACAAGTGATTCACTTTGTTATAAAGCAGAAACTAACACACCATTGTAAAGCAATTATACTCCAATAAAGATGTTAAAAAATAATAAATAAAATAAAATTTAAATAATATAATTAACAAACCTGAACCTATGTATGCTTTGTTCTAACTAGCAAAATGCACACACTTTTCAAATGCACATTGAGTACTTCCAAAAATGGGTGATATATTAAGCCCAAAGAGAAATCTCAACAAATTCCAAATAATAAAAATCATACTAAACACAGGGGCAATAAAATTACATTTAACAACAAAATAACGGTTTGAAATCCATGCCCCTGGAAATAAGAGGGGAAAGACACACCTCTAATCTGGTCAAAGACAAAATCAGATTGAAAATTACAAATCAATACAAGATGAAAAACAATAAGATCTATATATATCAACACCAGTGAGGTGTAGCCAAGCAGTACTCAGAGGAAAATGCATGGTCTTAAATGCATTTATTTAAAAAAAAAAACAACAAATATTGAAGATAAGTAAATTAAGTTATTAAGAGCTAAGAAAAAAACACAAATAAGCTAAACAAAAGTAAAAAGAAGTAATTAATGATAAAAGCAGAAATCAATGGAAGAAAATACAAAAAATAGTTGAACAATAAATTAAAAACTGGTTCTTTGAAATGATCAATGAAATAGATGAATGTTCTTTCTGATAAAGAAAAAGAGAAGTAAAACATACATAATAATAGGAATGAACTTCAGCTACAGAGAAAATTGCTTTATTTTACCAATAAACTTGAAAACCTGGATGAAATCACTTGCTAAGAAATCATAAATCATCAAAATTTTCTAAGTAGTATAAAACTGGTTAAACAATAACCATAGAAGGAACTGAAAGTATAGTCAAAGATCTACCTGTAAAAGTTGTGATAGACAGCTTCTCAAATGGACCACAATAATCCCTACCTGCTCCTATTCACACCTTTGCTTAAGTTCCTTTCCTTGAGTATAGACTGGACCTTGTGACTTGTTTTTGGTAAATAGATTGTGGCAAAAGTGATGGGGTTGTCACTTCCATGATTCGGTTAGAGAAAGATTAGGTCACTTCTGTGTTGCTGGCACTCTTTGTTTTTTGTTGGTTTTTTTTTTGTTTTTTTTGCGGTACGTGGGCCTCTCACTGTTGTGGCCTCCCCCTTTGCAGAGCACAGGCTCCAGACGCGCAGGCCCAGCGGCCATGGCTCACGGGCCCAGCCACTCTGCGACATGTGGGACCTTCCTGGACCGTGGCATGAACCCGTGTCCCCTGTATCGGCAGGCGGACTCTCAACCACTGCGCCACCAGGGAAGCCCTGGCACTCTGTTTTTTCGTTGCTGGCCTTGATGAAGCAAGTTGCTATGTTGTGAGCTGCCCTATGGAGAGGTTCACATGGCGAGGAACTGAGGAAGTCCTCTGGCCAACATCCAGTGAGGAACTGAGGTCCTTAATCCAACAACCCACGAGGAACTGGATTCTGCCAACAGCCGCATGAGTCAGCTCGGAAGTAGATCCTTCCCCAGTCAAGCTTTGATATGACTGCAACCCCAGTCAACACCTTGACTGCAGGTTGTGAGAAACCTGAGCCAGAGGTATCTAGCTAAACTGTACCTGGTTTCTTGATCTATAAAAACTGTGAGATAATAGATATCTGTTGTTTTGTCACTAAGTTTTAGGATAATTTATTGTACAGCAATATATAACTAATACAAATATAGACAACAGATATCTTTATTATATAAACTGTTTCTAAGCATAGAAAAAGATGGACAGCTATCCAACTCACTATAGGAAGTTAGCATAACCCTGATTCTGAAGGTGGACAAAAACAAGGTATGCAAAGAATATTACAGCTAATCACACCAATGAAGAAGCCATAAATAAATATTTAGTAAACAAAATCTAACAACATGTTAAATGAATCATGAGCCTGTAGAATTTACCACCAAGAAAGCAACAATTTTTAATAGTATTTAGTACTTATTATGTACTAAGATCTGTTCTGGGTTCTAGTTTGTTTATATAATATATATTTTGTGTAATAAATTTATGTATGTGTGTATGTATGTATTTATTAATATTTTCTGCATAACAGCCTCATGAGGCAGCATCTATTGGTTAGAAAACTGAGGGTAGAGGTTACGTAAATTCACAGCTAATAAGTGGAGGAAAAGCTGGGATTTAAACCCACCTCCCAGTGCTGATCAACATCAGAAATATGTATCAAGTAATTCACTATATTGTCATATTAAAGGGGAATAATTACACCATTACTTTAAGAGATGCTTTTTAAAAAAGTTATAACATTGAATACTCATTTCTTATTAAAACAAAACAAAACTCTCAGAAAACTGGATGAAACAAAAAATTTACAGGAAACATCACATCATACATAGTGGTTAATTATTAGATGTTTTCTTACCAAAATCAAGAACGAGACAAGGTTGCCCACCATCATCATTCTTCTTCAACATTGTACTGAAGATCCCGGCCAATGTAATATAGTAAGAAATATAAATTAAAAAGTATAAATATTAGAAAATAGTATATAAATTATCACTATCTGTTTGGAAGGTATTATTGTCTACCTAGAAAATCTAAGAGAAACAACTGAAAAATTATTAGAACAAGTAAAAATTCAGCTTTACCAAACATATTAAAACATTAAGATTAAAAAATCAATAGATAAGCCTCAAATATTTGGAGATTAAACAACACACTTCTAAATGACACGTGTCAGTCAAGGAAGAAATGTAGGGCAATTTAAAATTTTTTTGAACTAAATAAAAATGAAAATAATGCATATCAAAATTTTTGAGATACAGCAAAAATGGTGGTAAGAGGAAAGTGTATAGCTTTCAATGCATGTAACAGAAAGGAAGAAAAATCTAAAATCTAGAATCTAAGCTTCCACCTTAGGACACTAGAAAAAGGAGGAGCTATTTAACCTATAGAGAGAAGAAAAGACATAATAAAAATTAGAACAGAATCAATGAAATTGAAAAATGGAAAACAGCAGAGAAAATCAACAAAACCAAAAATTGGTCCTTTGAAAATATCAATAAAATTGCTAAACATCTAGTCAGGCTAACATGAGAAAATACAAAATTACAAATATCGGAAATGAAAGAGGGATTACCACTGCTGATCTCATATACTCTTAAAAGTAGAATAAAGAAATACTATGAAAAACTCTATGCCCACAAATTTGGTAACTTGGATGAAGTGGAAAAACACATATCTGATAAAGGGCTTGTATCCAAAATACACAAGGAACTCAAAATGCAAAAATAAAACAAACCAATTAAAAATGGGTGAAAAATTTGAACAGACAGCCTCATTAAGAAGATCTATAGATGGCAAATAAGCATATGAAAATATGTCCAACATCATATTTCATTAGGGAATTGCTTAAAAAAACACGACACACCTATTAGAATGGCTAAAATTCCCAAACTGACCATACCAATTGCTGATGAGGATGTGAAACAATAAGAACTCTCATTGCTGCTGGGAATGCATAGCTTGGCAGTTTCTTACAAAGCTGAAGATTGTCTTAGCGTATAATCCAACAATTGCACTCTTAAGTAGTAACTGATTTGAAAACTTAAGCCCACACAAAAATTTTCACGCAAAGGTTTAGAGCAGCTTTATTCATAATTGTCCCAAACTGGAAACAACAAAGATGTTCTTCAACAGGTGAATGGATAAACAAACTGTGATACATCCCGGCAACGGAATATTATTTTGCTAAAAAGAAATGAGTTATCAAGCCACAGAAAGACATGGGTAAATCTTAAATTCATATTGTTAAGTGAAAGGAGCCAGTATGAAAAGGCTACATACTATATGATTACAATTATATGACATTCTGGAAAAGGCAAAGCTACAGTGACTGTCAGAGTAAAAAGGTCAGTGGTTGGCAGGGCTTCAAAGGGATAGGGTAAAAGTTGAATAGGTGAAGCCAGGGGACTTTTAGGGTGGTGAAAATACCTGTATGATATGTAGCGGTGGATATATAACTGCATTTTTCAAAACCCATAGAACTTTACAGCACAAAGAGGGAATCTTAATGTACGCACATTTAAAAAATCATTCAGGAGATTGGGGATCTCAGGATGGAATGCAGAATGTTACAAGAGAATCTAACCGTACTGCAAACATGTGAAACAATTTCACTGAAGGACAGTGAAGGGAAAAGGTATTGACCACAGTAACTTTGGAAATCAGCATAGTCTGTAAGACAATGTAAACAAACAAAAAAACAACAAAAAACAACCCTGTACATAAGCACTATACTCCAGTTGATAAAGTTGTTTCCCACAAGGGTATATGGGTTAACAATTCTAATACCACTATACATGTACAGTGTATGGGAATATATATATATATATATATATATATATACCCCAATATATATATACTGTACTCCCAAATGGTACAATATGGAAAGGGGGGAAAGTAACTTTACAGCGGAGAAACCTGGAGTATCTTATTGTTTCAGAGCCTTGTCAGCAACTGGTATGGTCAGTTTGGGAATTTTAGCCATTCTAATAGGTGTGTAGTATGGTAATCATCCATGTGGCAATGGATTAGAGTTGAGGACACCAGTGTGAACTCACGTTTAGCTTGATATATAGATCTGGATGGTTACATATAGAAATATTTATAGATATGTGTATACACATGGGCTAGTATACACACAGGTATTTCTTTGTTCTGTCAGCTGCGAGACCCTAGAGGCAATGATACTTTGGTAGCAACGGGCACACCTAGTGCCCAGATCTTGTTTTGTAATACCATCCTCCAATAAAAGGAACCAGGCATCCTTGAAGAAATGGCTGATTTCAGGGCTGGTGCAGGAATTATACAAGATAAACCTGGAGCATCTTATAGTATCAGAAAGTAAGGTAGTACCAAAAAAAAAACCCACCAAAAACCCAAAACAAGAAAACAAAACCCATACATTGTTGGGGGGATGTCAAAGGAGCACAAGAGCCAACTGTAAGAGTGACCAATGGACAAAGTAAAAATATGAGCAACAAAACAAAGAAAGTAGTATTGGATTTTACAACTCAAAGTATAAAATGAATATCTATGAGTCCACACTGATAGATATAATGACTGAATAAATTAATAAATGGAGAGGAGAGAAATCTCTTGTGCACAAGAATTCCGAATATTTTATATAAGTACTCTGCCCTCGAGGAAATGGATCATAGCTCCCCACACTTTAAGTATGGGCTGCCCGTAGTCATTTCTCCCAAAAGGTACAGTGTGGAAAGGGGGGAGAGTAACTTTACAATGCGGAAAGCTGACAAACATAAGTCAGCTAGATGGTCACAGTTAACATCAACAGTGGTAAGTCTTATTAATTGTTCCCTTTATACGTTGGATGAAAATGGCACTTTACCTCTGTGTGTTTCCTCCCCAAGACATATAACCGCAGTATAATCAAGAGAAAAACATTAGGTACTTCCCAACTGAGGGACATTCTATAAACTATCTGACCAGTACTCCTTGAAACTGTCCAGGTCGTCAAAAACAAGGAAAGTCGAAAAACTGTCACAGCCAAGAGGAGCCTAAGGACACATGACAAGTAAATGTAATGTGGTGTCCTGGATGCATTCC
>NW_006798085.1:2315652-2316571 GCF_000442215.2 Lipotes vexillifer
CATTCCTGCAATGGGAAAAGGACATTAAGGAAAAACTAAGGAATTATGAATAAACTCTGGACTTCAGTTAATAATAATGTACTAATATTGGTTCATTAATTGTAACAAATGTACTGTAGTCATGTTAAGTTGTTAAAAATAAGGAAAATGAGGTGTGAGGTATATGAGAACTGTCTTTACTATCTTTGGAATTTTCTATAAATCTAAAACTGTTTTAAAATGAAGTTAATTTGAAAAGAAATCAATAGAACCCGGCAACAACCAACTAGAAATAAAAAAGATAAATGGGCTCCTTTCACAAAAGCAACAAAACTGTAAAATATCTAGGAAAAACCAAACAAGAAGCATGCCAGATGTATAAAAAGAAGACTATAAAATTTTACTGAAGAACTTTTAAAGAGATCTAAATAAGTGGAGAAACATACATGTTCCTGGATGGGAAGACTCAATATTGTAAAGATATCAATTCTTTCCAGACTAATCCATAAATTTAATTCAATCACAGTCAAATTCCCAGCAGGGGTCTTCACAGAACTTGACAAATTGATTAGAAAATTCATGTGTGAGAGAAAATGTGCAAGAATAGCTAAGACAATTTTGAAAGGGAAGAACAATGAAAAGGGCGACTTGCTTTGCCACATATCAAAATATTTTATACATTTTGGGGAATGAAAAGTGTGTGCTAGGGCTCTTGTTCAAGATGGATAACAATGGGTGTGGCATAAGCTCAGACCAGTCAGAATGGACAAGGGCCCTGAATAGCCAATTTAGCCTCAGGCAGGATTACTGGCCTAATAATCAGACCTAGTGCAGGGACAGAGATGTGGAACAAAGCAACTGAATAGAGACAAGAAACATGTCCATGGGTACGGGGTAATCTGGTATTTAATGAAGGTGGCCTTTCAAATCAATAGGGAAA
>NW_006798085.1:2316964-2327895 GCF_000442215.2 Lipotes vexillifer
GTAGGGAAAAATCTTCTTTTAAAGAAACCACAAGAAGCAGAAGCTGTAAATGAAAAAGACTGATAAATTTGATGGCATCAAAATTCTGAAATGTCTATGTGAGAATAGACAACATAAACAAAGTTAAAACAAGTGACAGATTTGGAGGAATGATTGGCAACTTTTATTCACAGTGGTCTTCCTCCTGTTCCTCTATCACTCCTCCTTTATTTTTCTTCCACTTTAGCACATCTACAGTTGCTATTTCTGGTGTCCGAAATGGTACATCTCTCCCCAAATCCTCCTGAGGCCTGAATGACTCAAATTTCACCTTCTCAGACCACCAATCCAAAGAAGCCACACCCACATTTCACAATCCATCTTGTCACCTTCTTGCCTTTTCCTCAGAGCACTTACTCTTATCATAAAGCAGCGTGTCTGTGTATTTGTTCACTTGTTCTCCGGCCCCACTTAGATGTGTGCTCCGTGAGAGCGAAGACTTGGCCTATCTTGTTGCCTGCTGTATCTCCAGCACTTACCACGTGTGTGGAATACAATAGGTGTTCAATTAATATTTGTTGAATGAATTAATGTATGGACCTATAATTTATAATGAACTCCTAGAACTGAATGTTCAAAAAGGTAAGCTGCCCGCACCCCCCCCCCAAAAAAAGGCAAAGATATGATCAGGGAATTTATAAAAGAGGAATTACAAATATGACCAATAAACATGTTAAAAGGTATTCAACCTCACAATGAATTAGGAGAATAAAATTTTAAAAAAATTTTGTGAATGTACATAGTTTGAAAGGCTTATAACAAAAACCAGATCTCTGCCCTAGTACTTTCTATACCCAATTCCCTCTCCTTGGAGGCAAATATTTTCATCCCTTTTAGCTGAAAATTATTTTTCTTATCTTCTCCATTATTTCTAAATTATGTTCTGATATATCTTGATTTTTCAGGTTTAGATATCATCTATTGACTTTTCTTTCTAGAAGACAAGGATTTCACTCTCTTCTCATCAACCTGACTACACATAAGCACTTCCCTTTTCCCATTGTCCTGATGTAGCTATATCAATCTTCAGTGCTGACATTAACATAACTATAAACCCTGAGGTGTCCTATGATTACATGCCCTTTATTGAATAAATTTTGTATTTCCCCAGAATTAGTAACTGTCTCAATTTTGGTGTGTGTTTGATTGATTTTCTGTGTACTTATAACTAATCCATCGGCAAACTGTCTGCCAGAAGAGTAAATCTCATCTCAGTCTGTTCAAACATCTTTCCCTTGGAAGCACCTCTTCTGGAACCCTCCAGAAAAGCAAGGTGGTAGAATCACACAGTGACTCTCAAAATTTCTGCTCAAAAGCGGGACATGTCAATTCCACTCACCTTACATTGACCAAAATAAGTAACAGGTCCAAAGCTGATGTCAACAGTGCAGGAAATATAGACAGGCCTGATGGACATGGGTAACAAATATTTTGTCAATACCGAATCTATAAGGATTCATGTTCGATACTGTTCTGATCCTTGAGACTTTGTATGCACCTATTTTTTTTCTTTCTGGAAGTTTCTAGGATCTCTTTGTCAAATGTACTAAAATTTCACAAAGGATGTGCCTTGTTATTTGTCTTCTTGCATTGACTGTGCTGGATACTTGTGCCCTCTCAATTCAGAAATTTATATCCTTCCATCCTGAGAAATGCAATTGAACTATTTCATTACTAGTTTCTTATTCTTTCTTGTCTCTTTTCTTTCTTGGTGGTATTCCTTTTATTCAGATATTGGAGTGTTCTAATTTTCTCTATTTTTCATTCCTTTGTCTTTTTGTCTTTTTGCTGTCAACTTAATCTTCCTAACCATTTATTTAATTTTGTATTTATGTTCTCATATTGGTAATTTATAAACTCTCTCTCTCTTTTTCCTTTGACTGCCTCCTGTTTTTGTTTCATGAATTCTGATGGGCTATGTGCTCTCTGCTATGAGCCTGATGATACCCCAGATAGCAGCTGCCCCTTCGATTCAGATCCTGGAGTGAAGACCACCTAGAGCAGAACTTTAGTCAACATGCATATAACATATGACATGAGCAAACGGTCATTTGCTGTTCCAAGCCACTGAGATGTTGTGGTTGTTTGTGTTTAGTTTTCTTCAGCTCCCTGCATTGTTTCTAATTTCTCTGAATTCATTTTCTGTTTGTTTTGCTTTCTGTCTTCTACATTAAAAGGTTTCCTCAAATGTCTGGTGATCCCTAAGTGTCGGCTCATTTTTAAGAGTAAGGAACTAAGAAGACTGATCACAGTAGACTGAGTTCTCTGGGCTTTTTAGGGAACATCCAAATATCAGACTCCCCAGAAAGGAAGCCTCCAATCTCTTGCAGGGGAGTAGAAATGACATAGTATCATGGCTGCCAGTGTTCCTGGAGTGCAGTGAGGAAGAGTATGCTGGAGACCTCACTGTTCAGCATGTCGGTGATCATCTTATTCTCCTGTTTCAGTGATGCATCCCTATCTTCAGCTGAGGCTGGCATCTCCACATCCAGCCTCTCTGGAGAGTAGATCTCTGGTGTTCTGCCAATGTGGAAGGAGGGATTTGGAAGTCTCATTTTTCTTACACAGACCTTCAACCAATCCACTTGTTTTCAGCCCCAATACACCACCACTTCCAGAGGTATCTGGTGAACCTCATTCCTAAGCAGTTCTGGAGTTTTATGGAACAAATCAGTCTGCTTCTGGGCTTCCCACACTGCCATGTTGGGTTTCCCCTTTCTCTGGTCCTCTTCTATCTGCTTGCCAACTTTCAATATTCTGTTGCAGTTGTCTGTCTCCTCTGCTATTCTCTTAGTCTTTTAACTTAATATCTCTTTGAAATCTCTTTACTGTCATTTTAGTGGGACTTGGGGAGGGAACAGCACTAAATGTATTTATTCGATCTGCCATGTTTAACCAGAAGTTCTGAATGACGAATGAGCAGGAGAGTGCAAAAGAAAACAATAGTGAGATGCATTTTCTTACCTATCTTATTGGTAACATGCTTGATAAGTCTTTGTAAGACCCGCCCCAGATCACGTTAATGGCTCACAGCATAACCATGAATAACATACAAGGAAAATGGTGTGCCCGTGGTCTGATGAAGACAGCCGATCTGCCCTTCCCTCTGCAGATTGCAGAGATGAGGGTGATGGTGTCTGCAAAGAATCAGGTGGTTGCTAAGAAAGGAGGTTAGAGATAGTTTCAAGATTACGGGGAATCTCCACGGAAGGGAGTGAGGGTTTCAAAGGAATGAAAGTGCTGGTGGAGAGTCTGGGGAAGAATCAGCAAGAGGGAGGACAGGGAGGTTGGGAAGGCATATTGTTGAATGGGAATAAGGCTCTTGGGGGAGGATTGTGCCAGGAGGGCAGGGAAGGAGAGAGTGGAGGACAGAGAGGGAGGGTGAAAAATGGTTTCTACTTGTTTTCCAGACCTGGGATGGGCCCAAGCTTTGGACTCTGTCTGTCCCCAATTCCTGTTCCTCAGTCAGGACCCTGACTCTATACATTCCTCTAAACTTGCTTCCCTACTTCTAAGATGGGAGTGATCCTGTCCGAGCAGGAAGGCAAGGTGACCACTTCTCTTTCTCCCATGACCAAACAATGGGACGGCCAACATTCACACTCATGGTCAGTCAGCGAGGCTGAGAGGGGCAGGGCCCACCTGCACTTGCGTGTATGTTCTGGGGTCCCGGATTACTTTGCAGGGATCTGGCTGAGTAGGCAGGTCAGATGTGCCCACCCATCCCCACCCCTCTCCTCCTTCCACCATCCAACAGAATTCCTTACCCCGTCTTCTAGACTGCCACAGCACTCTTTGTTTATTCATTCATTCATTCATTCATTCATTCAGTGCCAAGTGAGTACCAGACACTGTTGTAGGCCCTGGAGGTACAGCAGTGAACCAAACAGGCAAAAGACCCTACCTTCCTGGAGCTGACAGCCTTAGCCTCGGCTGGAGGGGCGGGCCAGGTCCTGGGAGCAGGTGGGGGCTGAGAGGGACTAAGAAGGGTATTCTGATACTGGGATACACTGTGTGTATTATTCTCACTAAAGAGGAAAGGTTGCCACAGCTCATTCTGGATTTGGTGGGGGAATCTGGACCTAGATTGTCAGAGTAGAAAGGGACTATGATGCCAGTTACTCCTCACAACCTCCACTGCCATGGTCTGAGCTACCATCACCTCTTGCGTTGATGACTGCCATAGGTGGTGGTCAGAACAATGCCCTCACTGGTCTCCCTGCTTCTCTGCTTAACCCTTCCTCCTGTAGCCTGTTTGCATGGCAGCAGCCAAAGTACTCCTGTTAAAATAGTGGGCACTACTCTGTTCAAAACCCTGTACTGGCTCCCATTTAACTCCCAGGAAAACCCAAAACCTTTCCCTGTCTGGTACAGCCTTGCCTGCTTTCCTGCTTGTTCCCTCTTCGTACTCATGTACCACTCCTATTCCCTTTGCTACCCCTGCTTGGCTTTTTTTTCCTATACTTCAACACACCAAATACCTGCCAGCCCCAGGGCTGTTCCCTCTGCCTGGAATGCCCCTCCTCCAACTATCCACGTGGCTCGTTCCTTCATCTTCTTGAGGTGTTGACTTAAATGTCAATTTTCCAGGGAAGCCTGCCCTGACCACTCTAGCTTTAAATTGCAACCCCACTTCGTGTTCATGCTTATCATTTGCTGTTTTATTTTTCTCCAGAAAACTTATTGCCATCCAATAGACTCTCTATATAATCTGTCTTTATTGTCTGTCTGCCTTCACTAAAGCACCAGCTCCACGAGAGCAAGGATTTTGTCTATTTTACTCACTGTTGTGTCCTCATCACTTAGTCTAGCCACATAGTAGGTGCTCGTTTGATATTTGAATGAATGAATACACGAATGAATGAATTGAGGTGGAAGGTCACGTTGGCCTTGGTTGGTCACTTTGAAACTTTGTTTCAGCAGCAGATGCCAGGGTTGTCTGATCCCACCAGGCCCTTTTGCTGCGCCCTTCCACTTGGTGGGGAGAACTGCGAGGGGGTGAAACAACAGGCCTGCTCCTGAGTGGGGAGATCACTCGTACCCAGGGAACCCCTCATCTGAATGCCCAGAGGACACAGGCACACAACCACTTTCCAGCTGGAAGTCTCTGAACCTTTGAGGTTATTTTTTCAAAATGGAAATAGTTTCATTGCTGTTTTCTTCTAATTACTAAAGTAATAAATGTTCACAGTAAACAAATTTCAAATATGAATGAGTTCCCCTTCCCAACCCTGACCCTCCAAGACCTCCTCTCCCAGACCCCACATACCTGCAGTGTGGCAAACTGCTTTGATTCCCTTAACAACTGTATCAGGAATCTCTTTCCATATCAATACCTAAAGAGTGACATCATTGTTTTTAATGGCTGCTGTGTATGAATACGCCATAATTCATTTAAGCAAGCCCCTGTTTTTCACTATAATGAACAGCCTGAAAATGAACATCCTGGTACATACATCTCTGCTTTCTTGACCCATTATTTCCTTAGGATGAATTCCCAGAAGTGAAATTTCTGGGTCACAAGGGCTCCCCATATTGGAAGATTCCTGATACTATTGTCCAAATGTGGGAGGACTCCAGTTCTAAAGGGATTGGGCCAACCCTCTGCCCTGTATTTCCCCCACACAACTCCTTCACCTCTCTCACACTCTGTTCTCTAATGGTGCCCACGGAGGGCAGTGCTGAATACTCACATAATACTCCTTCCGCTTGAGTTATTGTATACTGTGTGCTTTTCTAGGCATTTCACATATATCAGCTCCTTGAATCCTCAGAATAATCTTAGGAGGTATGTACTATTAGCAGCTCCACTTTACAGATGAGGAAACTGCGGCTAAGAGAGGGGAAGTAACTTGCCCAAGCTCACATGGCTGGCAGGGAACCGGGGAGAGATTCAAAGCCGGTTGTCGTGGAGAACTTAGACTCTTAACCCCTCACTTTGCTATACTGTCTCCAAAGCCAGGGCTTTCGAGTACGATGGACCTGGGTCCGAATATGGCTCTGGGCGCCCTAGCTGCATGCAATTAGGCAAAATACTTCACTCTCTGAGCCTCGGCTTTCTCAGTGTAAACCAAGTGTGAGCATTCCCACCTCACCTGGTATGTAGGAGGTGTCAGTGTGGAAACATACAAGAGGCACAGCACAGAGTCAGTGCTGCAGAAATGAGTTGCAATCCCTCCCCACTCCCTGACCTCTCACACCTCCTCTCCCGGCCCCCATGACTGGAAATCCCGTGGGAAAGAAAAAGCAAGCTTGACTTTTCCCCTGAGGTTTCCGAGCCTTGTGTTCCTGGCTCTTTCTCACGACATCTCCCCCACAGGCCAGAGCCCAGGAAACTTGGATTGCAGAAACTCTGCCCCTACCAGCAGCCAGATAACCCCGTGGTGGCAGACTGGGCCGACGGGGCAGGCCAACTCACACCCGCTTCCCAGGCTCCTGCCTTGGAGGTGGGGCCTGGAGGTTGGCTGGCTCCCCTCTCCCTGCTCCCACCTTTCCTGCTCCCTAGTCCATGGGCCCAGCTCGCCTCAGATTCCAGGCCTCTGAAATCATTGCTCCAGCCCACCGGACTGGGCCCCAGGCCAGCTCCTCCAGCCCCAGGCTTGCCGGCAGAGTCTTCGCCTTTGCTCCCTGAAGACTAATCACTGTCCTGTCAGCTTGGCCCTCTTCCCCTGTATTATTGTACAGAAATAGCCCTGGGCCCAGCTCCCCCTCCCTCCCCGGCCCCCCCTGGCCCCAGCTCTCCACCACCGGACTCATCGTATTTCCTCCTCCTCCCTCTTCTCTCCTCTCTTCTGCTCCTTCGTGGCTGCGATTTGACCTCTACCTCCTGGAGCCAGGCACAAACTAGATCGGGTCTGCAGGGCCGAGGAGCAGCTCCCAGCGCTCCTCCCCACACTCCTTCCACCCCCTAGGCTGGGAGGGGGAGGTTGGAGGGCATGCCAGTGGTGGGCAGAAGGCTTTCCTGGCTCAGCCTAAGCACTCAGCCATTGTACTTGGGTGTAGGAAACTCCTTATTTCTTTTTTCTCATGGCGCGGTGCCTTACCTACCCAACAGAGAGGAGAGGAGAGGAACCAGGTCCTTCCTGGGCCCGACAGGCTCTCTGAAGGACGGTGGCCCCAGTCAGTAGTAGGGGACCTGCAGGGAGCCATGGGATCTGCAGTCCCACAGGAAGTCGGAGGGAGGACATGACCAATGGCAAAACGTCCAGGTGGCAGGACCCCAATAGGGGCTGGGAGGCTGAATTCTAGTCCTTGAGAGGAGCAGCCAAGGCAAGGCAAAGCTTCCTCAGGGCTTTAGGGGACTGGGAAGGTCACCAAGGCACTAGAAAGGGTACCCAGGGACCAGAGCAGGGGTGAGCAAGGTTGGGACTGGGACACTGTTACCAATCAGAGCTCAGAACCAGGATAGGAGATCAAGGCCAGACCCCAGGTCCACAGCCGCTAGCCTCACCTCTCCCAGTCCAGCCAACCTGTGGTGCTGGCCACAGGAGGACCAAGACCTCTGGGGGATTCACAAAGCAGCCCCGACAGTCAGACCCAGGCAAGGCCCAACAATGTGAGACTGAGCAGGGGTTGTTCCTGGGTTTAGGGAAGAGGTACTTTCATATACAACCTTGCTGGAGTTTTCTTATTGCCCCATTTTATAGATGAGGAGACTGAGGCTCAGAGAGATGAAATAGCTTGCCCAGGGTTCCACATATAACCAGTGAGTGGCAGAGCTGGGCTTCCTGGAGCTCTGCTCTGTTCCTCGGTCCATCAGAGGGGAAACTCAGGAAGCACCTCAGCTAGTCACCCAGATGGCTGTAGAGCAAAATTATCTGGGTTCAAATGAGGATCTGCCACTTATGGCACAACTTTGGGTAAGCTCCTAAACATCCCTATGCCTCAGTTTCTTCATTTTAAAAGCAGATACAGTGATAGTACCTACCCCGTAAAGCGTTTGAGAAGAACATTGAAGAACGGGGCTCCGGGCCTTTGGGAAGGCCTCCTTACTCCTCAAACCCACCCCAAGTGTGGCTGAGGAAATTCATTGTTTCCCCCAATCCTTCCAGTAATTTCTCAAATTCATCATTCCTTACTAACAAGAAGGAGCCAGACCACAGTGGTTTGGAGCCAGGTCAGACCCTCATTGTAGCTTTGGGGGGCTTTGCCCAAATCTGTAAGCATGATCCTCCTTCCCTGGGACACCCCCCACTCCTCCAATCCCCCACTCTGCCCTGGATCTTCTAGCCAAAACATTTCCCCTCCTGAATCCCCAGCCCCAGGCCTTGCATCTCTAGATCTGGAAGATGGAGGGGCCCTTGCCCCAGCCTCTACAACCTCGGCATAACCAGCAAAGGGGGAAGAGAAAAATAAGGACAAGGGAAGCTGAGTGAGGTGGGTGGGGGAGGAGAGGGGAGGACAGCTCCAGTAAGAAGGGCTCCCGTCCTCCTCTACTCCTCCCCACCAGGAGCAGCCAGGGAACTTTGGTTTTGTGACTCTGGGCTCACCCTTAAGCAAAATGAGCATGTGCTCCTGGATTGTTTCAAATGCCAGCTCTGCTTCTTCTGAGCCGTGTGTGCTGGACGGGGAACTCGGGTTTTCTGAGCCTAAGTCTTCTCATCTCTAACAAGATCACACTAATAGCTGGCACCTCATTGGCTCGAGGTAGGGTTTTAAATGAGACAAAACGTGTGTGTAAAGTGTCCAGATCTTTACTCTGCAGAAAGACTCGCTCAACAACAGCTACTGTTGTTGTTTTTTTGTTACTGGACCTTCTGGAATCTGGAACCAGCGACTCGCTTCACTGACAAGGATGTGAAGTGAGATGACAGAGGGTAGCGGGCAGTGTTCCATGGGCTCCCTAACTTCTATCAGTAGATTAAATAATGTATGACTCATGAACTATCCATATCCCTCTGGTCTGAGAAGCATAGAGCTAGGGTCCTGCACCAGGCATTGGCCAGGGGACTTTGGCCGTTTCCTCTCACAGGGCTTGGGGGGGCTGTGTCCCTCAGCTGAGGCAGCTTAGTGCCTGCTCCAACTGCCCTCTCTGGAGCTTATGAGCCCTGGCTTGGCTTGACATAGCCCTGCACCCTGCACTCCCGCCTTCCAGAGAACCAGGAGTAGGGGGCTCAAGCCCCTAGAGGTGGCCAGGGCAAAGGGAAGGAGGAGCCCGGTTTGGGAAATGGGTTTGATGAGAAAACTAACCACGCCTTTGGTGGCAGCCCAGGTTGCAGTGCCCACCCGCCCTGACTCTCAGGGACTAACTCACCTACTGCTGCAACTTCTCTCTTTTGTCTTGCTACCCAGGAAGTCTTGTAAGTCCTATGGGATAAGAGAGGTCAGCTGGCCAGCTCAGCCTGCCAGCCCAGCACAGCTCAGGGAGTGGCTAATCCATGTTCCTTGACTGAGTCAGCAAATAAGGGAATGGCTGGGGGACTGCTCCATGAGGGAGTACTACCAGAGACTGGCTCCGAAGGCCTCCAGTTTTCCTCCAGCCCCGAGAGAAGAGGAGTGCATGACTTTGACGTGGAAATCAGGCTGCTCCCCATGGCCCAGGCACTCCACCTCTTTTGCCTTTATCTGAGATTCTTCAGGACTCTGACCATATTTTGACCTACTTCCCAAACTCTATATAGAGATCAGTTTCTCTGTCCCTTTAGCATTTCAGGGTTAGAGCCTCCCCCCTGGGCTTCTGTAGCCCCCCTGGAATCGCCTGCACACAGGGCCATCCTGTGCGATCCATACCCCCCCACCCCCCACCCCCGATGGGGAGCTCCTGAAGGGGTGGTACCTGGATTCAGGATGTGGCACACAGAGAGCTCTCACTCCCACATCGAGTCCTGTTAGCTCTACTTTCCCATCATATCCAGAAGCCCTCCACCCTGGTCTGTGCCAACACCATCCCTCACCTGGGTCACCATCCGGCTTTTCCCCTTGCCCGTAGTCTATTCTCAGCTCAGCAGCCAAGACGATGTCTTAACACGGTTCCATCAGGTCATGCCCTTCTCCTGCCTCCAAATCCTGCACTGGCTCCCATACGACTCAGAGAAAAAGCTAAAGTTCTTAGAGTAGCCCACCACTCTCCTCATTGCTCTATCCAGCCAGACCCACCTCCTTGCTGCTCCTCAAACATGCCAGTATATCACCACCCCAGGACTTGTGCACTTGAAGTTCCTTTTACCTGGAATGTTCTTCCACCGGATATCTTCATCGGTCACTCCCACACCTCCTTCAGTCCTTTGCTGACGTGTTACTACTGCCTCTGTGAGATCCCTTACTACCCTATTTCAAACCTCTCTCCTCCTCCACCCCTCCCTTCACTATGCCCCTTCCCTGATTTATTTTTCCCCTTTGCCCTTCTCACTCTCTGTCTATTCTACATAACACTTCTGTTTATTATCTGTCTCCCTGACTAAGATGTCAGCTCCATGAGGGTAGGGATTTGTGTCTGTTTGTTTGCAACCACATCCCCAGTGCCTGGAACATAGTAGCCCCTCCAAGGCAATGGCCCAGGTGATTGTAACCCGGCTGGGAGTAGGCTTCGGGCTCAGACCTTGGCGCCCAGCCCCTAACTGTCCTTGCTTCCCCTGTCTGTGGCTGAACAGGGCCCGCTCATGTGTCCTTTCTGGAGAGTACCATGGCAGCATGGCACTTTAGAGGGCTCTGGCTTCTTAAGCAGGATCCCAACCCGCAGCAGCGTCAACTGTCTGGTCCCACACCCTTCAGCGGGAGGGGAGGGGTTTTCTATCTCAGGATGTGTCTGCACCTGACATTGTTCCTGACCTTCCCTCGCCCCCGCACCGTCCCGGACAACAACAAAACGTCTCCAGCTACCCTTTGGAGTTGGTGCCACCACCACCACCCCCGCCTTGATTACAGTTGAAAGGGCTGGGCAGGAATGGCTGGCT
>NW_006798085.1:2328079-2341325 GCF_000442215.2 Lipotes vexillifer
AGGAATGCCTGGCTCCAGGGCCTCTGCTCACATGACTGACAAACACTGTCTGGCCAAGTCAGAGACCCAAAATTACTGCCCAGTGTTGGAATGAGGCCTGTGCCCACTCGCCCCCAGGCAGGAAAAGCAGCGCCAGACTGGACCCAGGGCTCTGCCAGGGAGGAAGGAAAGGAGAGAGGAGAAGGCCAAAGAGAGGGAGAAGGAAGGGAGGGAAGATGAGGAAGAAAGGGGGGCACGTGAAGAGGAAGCAGAGGCGTCTAGTCAGAGATTGCCGGACCTGACAATGCCAGTGGTTTTCAAACTCTGTTCCTTGGAGGCTCCAAGATGCCTCCAGGACCTCTGGGGCACAAGTGGGAGCCCAGTGGGTGGGACTATAGGATTCTGTTGCCTCTAACCAGAACAAGGCCTCCATTACCTAACCCAACATTGGGCCTTCACGTAAGGTTTTGCTTGCTGAAAAGTTTCTGCTGCGAATATAGGAAGGAAGGGAGGGAGGGAAGGAGAAAGAGGAAGGAAGGAAGGAAGGGAGGGAGGAAGGAAGAAAGGAAGGGAGGGGAGGGGGGAAAGGAGGAGGACTTGGGGTATAAGGATTGGCTTCTCGTCCATCCTCTGTGCTCAAACAGGGAGCTGAGTGAGAGGCTGGGGAGGGAGGCCTCCGCTCCCCTCCCTTCTGGCCCTGGCCTCTCCTAAAGGACTGTGGGCAGCCAAAGGAACAGGAGAAAAGAAGGTGCATTGCTTCTCTTGGGGAGGTTTTGGGGAGAGTTGCTGGAGAAGGAAGCTTTACCTGATATTCTAAGGAGCTCTGGAGGGTCTATGGAGATGCTTCTAGGGTTCCACCCAAAAAGAAATATTTTCTACCAAACTGTGAAGACATAAATAGTCTGAGGAGCTAATCAATTGTTTTGTTTTTGTTTTACACTCTTTGACTTGCTGGGGTCTTAATTCAGAACTATGTTTTGAAAAAGGGAAAGAAGAAAGAAAAAAGCTTGAAAGCTACAGCTGCGGCCCAGCACTCTTGGTGAACAGCTCATGAGAGGCAGCACCAAGGTCGCACTGGATTCCGCACCCTCCACTGCCCCTTCCTGCACCTGGGGCCTGAATAGTGGTGCCTGGGGAAGTGGCGGAGAAATACAGCAGCCCTGCCTGAGACTTTGGGCAAGGGGAGCTGGGCATTGGACATTTGTGGAAATGGGAGTGGGGCGAGGGGGGATGGGGTAGGAGCACGTGGATAAGTGGGGGCTGCCTGGAGTTGGCGGGGTTGAGGAATCCAGGCTAGCCCTTGAAGGGAGGTCCCCCAGCCTAGTGGCTGTTGCTCGGCTGCCCAGCAGACCTGGCCTCTCCAGCGTTGCCATAGTGCTCTGTGGGTCTTCCCAGCAGCCTGCCAGGCGGAATGTGGCCTGGACGGTTTCCCAAGGAATGTAATCAAGATGTAAATGGGGGGCCAGGAGGAGCTGGTCGATAGGGTTGTCACCTCTTCAGGCCTGTGTAGAGTTGGAGTGAGCTTGGACTGGCCTAACCGGGAAAATCTCCTGGTTGGGCTCTGCTCTGGGGCAGAGAGGCTGTGAGTGCCAGCTCCCCCCTCGGCAGGCCCTGAGAAATGGGAGATGCCTAGCGGGGTAAGCCCCGGGGCCCTACGTGGGCCCTCCTGCCCACCCTTTTCCCGGCACCCAGGGGGACATATCTCTCCCTGGGTGTGGGAGAACTGGGGACATCTGACAAAAATTTGCAGGGGCTTCAGGACAGCTTGGCCTTATTAGTGGAGTTCAAAGGAAAGCTCCCAGGAGGCCCAGCACTCACCAGTCCAAAGGCGTAAGGCAGGGGTTGCCCCAACCAGGACTGCCATCTTGGGTTCATCTGCCTGTGTCGTTGGGGACCAAGGCACTGGACTGTGGTGCTGGTTGGCACGCTCAGGCAGCCCTTTGCCTCCTCTGTGAGAGGCACAGCATAAACTCCTGGTCTTCCTGCCGCCTGGTGAGACACTGCTCCTGGATAAAGCTTGGGGAGCCACCTTGAGCCTGAGATGTCAGTGACCAAGGTCCCTGATTCCCCTTCATCCCCAGACCCTAGGACTGGCAGCTTTCAAGGGTCAATGTAGCAGTTATGCAGGAGGAATCTTCTGGGACAATCCCAAATCCCAGTGTGTGGTCCCATTACTTCCACAGACACATCAAAATGAGCCTCGGATGCCAGGATTTGGGGAATTAAAATGTTGAAGGCCTTTCTGGTACCCCTGAACTCACTCTGTGGAGCCCCCACCTGAGTTATTTCTCTGTTCCAGTCTGTCCTGTCACTTAGGAGGTTTTGTGGCCCTGGACAAGTCAAGCCCTTTTCCCTCTCAGACACCATTTGCCTCATCTTTCAACTGAGGAACTAGGTTAGAACCCGACTGCCCTTGAGGCCACTTCTGGCTATCACACTCCCTGTCAGACATTACTTGGGACTTGCCAGGCATGGGACCTCTGACCCCTCAGCCCTTTCTCTCCAGTAGGTCGGGGATTAGAGTCATCAGCCCTGTAACCAGACAGATCTTGACTGAAGTCCCGCTGGCAGTTTCCTGGAGGTGTGACTGCGGGAAAATCACTTTTCCTCTCTGAGGGTCACTCCCTCAACTCTAAAATGAAGCCACTGAAGCTCTCTTGAGTGGTTTTGAGAATGAAAGGGAGCCATGTGTGGAGTAGCTACATCACTGCCAGGCAAAGAAGAGGCTCCCGGAGGTAGGAGCTTAGGGGACATCATCCCCCACCCTCCTGAGGCATGGGGCAGCCCTGTGTCAGGCCTGGGAAAGGGCTCGCTTCCGTAGAAAGTGTAAACGCAGCAAGGTCTCCCCCAGGCAGCAGTGTCTGCCTCTTGCTGCTCACCAGAGGGTGAGGGCCTGCCCCCAAGTGGCCTCTAGCCAGTGCCCACAGCCCTGCCTCACCAGGCCTGGGACCAAAGAGGAAATGATGCCCCAGGCCTCAGACTTCTGGCCCTCTCATTTTGCTCTGCATGCAGATGGCCCACGGTTTGGCTGGAGCAAGCTTCAGCCTCGCCATCTCATCACCAGGGTGGGCACAAGCAGAGAAGGAGACAGAGGGGACCAAGGGCACTGGCCGTATGCAAACACTTGACACTTTTCCTCCCACGTCCTTCTCTCTCGCTCACTCTCATTCCCTCCCCCTCCCTCCCCCATTTTTACTCTTTCTTCCTCTCCCATCTGTCTTTCTTCTCTGCACTCTGCTTCCCCCTCTGCATGATCTGTACCTGCTTGTCTTTGTCTTGACTTTGGCCCGTCTGGGTTTTCTTTAGCCCCTATCCTTCCATGTCTGTACCTGGCCTTCCCTCAGAGTAAACACATGGGAAGTGGAGCCAGTCCTGCTCTGGGCAGCAGGACCAGTGCCAGATGCTGGGCCAGCATCCTGGGATAGCAGGAGTTTCAGGGGCTCACAGACTCCAAAGGACAGCATGAGAAAAACAAATACACACAGCTTTCTTCATGGTACGGAGGGCGTGCTCAAGAGATGTGAGTTCCATTCCTACCTTCCTTCTTAAGCCTTCCTTTTCTGGTATTTTGGTCCCTGAACCAGGCTCAGGCTTGGAAAATCTGAGGACTCACCTTTAGTCAAAAATCTCAGGGGCAGGCAGGGCAGTTTGTGGGGCATCAGACTCTTTGAACTTGTCTGTTCAGCTGCCACCCAGCTTCTCCCTGCAGGAGGTGGGGTGAGATGAAAGGCAGAGAGTCATGATTTTAAAAAAATCTCAGCTCTGAGCCAAGATTGGGAGAACAAGGGCCCTTGCTGTCTCTCCACCAAACTCTTGGTTTCCTTTTTTTTTCTTTTTAATATCGTCGGCACCTTGTAGAAGGTCTTGAACTTTAAACTTATTTATTTATTTGTTTATTTTTGGCTGCGTTGGGTCTTCGTTGTGGTGCGGGGCTTCTCACTGCGACGGCTTCTCTTGCTGCAGAGCACTGGCGCGCAGGCTTCAGTAGTTGCGCAGGCTTCAGTAGTTGTGGCACGCGGGCTCAGTAGTTGCGTCTCAGGCTCTAGAGGGCAGGCTCAGTAGTTGTGGCACATGGGCTTAGTTGCTCCGCGGCATGTGGGATCTTCCCAGACCAGGGATCGAACCCGTGTCCCCTGCATTGGCAGGTGGATTCTTAACCACTGCATCACCAGGGAAGCCCTCTTGGCTTCCTTTTGCACATGGCCATCCCTGGACATAGATCACTGGCCTTTACTTTATCCATCCTTCTCTCCTTCCTTGGAAGCCCTTACCCTCTTCTGAGAACACGTGTTAGAAAGTTCATCCATTCCACAGGGATTTAAGGGGCATCCACTATGTGTCAGGACCCATGGGCAGAAATAACCATGGCTCTGCCCTCATGGAGCTTCCTGTCCAGTGAGGGAGACAGACTTTGAACAGAAAGTTACACCTGGATGAGCATTTCACTAGAGCATGACCAGAGTGCCCTGGTATTGAGACTGAGAGGCCTGTCCTAGGCTAAGGTTCAGGGGTGGCTTCCTAGAGGAGGTACTATTCAAGCTGAGGCTAAAAAAGTCAGCAGAGGTCAGACTGAGAAGGGTTCTAGAATCAGCCCTGTGTCCTAATAGTACAGTTTTGTGCCAAGCCCCAATTCAGCGTCTTACAACTCATTTAATGTTCTCAACTACCGTATTATTACCCCCATTTCTTAGCTGAGGACACTGAGGTTCAGAGAAGTAAAACTGCTTACCCAAGGTCATGGTGCAAGGTCACAGAAGGTGCAGAAGCAGGAGTCCAGCCAGTCTGGCTATAGAACCTGATCTCTGCGCCAAACACTTCCTGAAACAGGAGGGAACTAGAAGCAATGGATGCCACCGAAGGCTTTAAGCAGTGGCAGAGGTCTCATCAGTGATGTGCAGATTAAAGCACACCTGGCAGTGTGGGCAGTGGTCTGTAGGGTGGAAGGAGTGGAAACAGGGTGCCCAGTGAGAAGGCCACTGCAATGATCCAGATGAAACATGGGTGTGGCTTGGGCTAGAGCGGTGGCAGCAGAACGGGGACCAGGAAGATGGGTTTGGGAGTGATTCTGGAGGCAGGATTGACAGCACAAATGGTAATGTTTGCATAGCACTTTCCAGGTTACCCCATGCTTCCATGGCATTATTTCCTTTAATCTACTCAAGGTCCCTGTCAAGTGTCCCTGTTCTAAAAGTAAGAAAAGTGAGGCATAGCAATTTGTTCAAGATCACAGTTACCAATGTGTGTGTTTCAGCTAATGCATGTGTTCCTAAGAGCATGTGTGGGCATCTGTATCCATGCAATAACACGTGAAAACATGCCTGCCCCACGCAGGTGCACAGGTTCGTGCTGGCACATGTGCATGCAGGTGTATACATGCATCCTGTGTGTCTGTTACCTTAGGTTGGCTCCTGAGCTACTAACTGCGCCCTCGGTGGGCTCTTGGGAGGCTGAGCGTGCAAGAAGGGCACAGCCAGCCATGCCCACTGATGAAGACATAGGATTCACGAATGGATCTGGGGGTTGTGACCACCTTCATTGGGAGTTGAGGATCCATGGCCCCTGGGGTGGAATTCGGGAGGCTCTGGGGTTGGTGAGTCCAACATAATAATAATCTTTAAAGTTATTGAGCACTTACTACGTGTCAGGCCCTGCACTCAGCCTGTTGCATGTGCTATATCAGTTCATCCTTCCACCCCTGCAAGGTAGCTACAATGATCTCCATGTATACATGAGGAAACAGAGGCTCCGAGAGTGACTCAAGCGCCCAAGGTCATGCAGCTGGACTGTGGAGTCTCAGACTTGGACACTTGTGCCATCTGACTCTGAAGCTCATGTTCTTTAACCACTCTACTACTCCACGCAAGCACCCGCACGGACACAGACGCACAAGCGCCCGCATCCGCAGACGCGCGTGGAGCCATACAGGGAACTGGCCCTGCAGGGTAACCTAGAAACAGCCTGCAGAGCAGGGCACCACTCTCACCTCCGTGCATGGGGGGAAACAGGGCTGGAGCCCAGAGGTTGGGCAGCCCCGTGCCCGTCCGCCTACCCAAGGCCCGGGCCCTGACCCCGCTGCTCCTGAGATTGGTTGTCTTGGGACTCGCTCAGGTTTCCGGCCTCTGGCCTCCAGGCTCCGGGCTTCAAGCAGCCAGTGAAAATTTATGGCTTGAGAAAGTTCTTGCAAGTCCAACCCCTGCGTCCCCCCGTTCAACCTTGCATGGTTTATCAAGATACTGTGTTCCCCTCCGCCTTCTCCTCCTCCACCTGCTGCTGCCGCCTCCCTCCCCTGGCCCTTTGTCTCCGGCCAAGGCAATCCCCCTCAGCTCCCCCCTCCCTGCCTGCTGACCTTGCCTACCTCGGTTGAACCCACTGCACAGCCTCAAACTGCAGATAAAATTCCTTCTCCTCTCTTCCCCCTCGTCCTGGCCATGAACGCTGAGGAAGGGGTGCGTGTGTGAGACTGTGTCTGTGTGCTTGTGTGTCCAGCAGGGCTGGGTCAGAGCCACTCCGGGTAGGGGATGTGCATCTGGGCTCTGGTGGAGAGGAAGCATCGCAAATATGTGGAGGGTGTGTCCTTTCATGTTGGTGGGGCTGGCACTGGGCCTGGGCCACTGAACACGAGCACTGATACTTGTGGCCTAAGTGTGCATGTGCTTGACGTGTGTGTATGAGCACGTACATCTCTCTCGTGGCTAGGCTGTGAGCCTAGCCCTGATTGTGGAAGAAGCTGCAAGCTCTAGTCAGACAGGCAGTATGTTAAAGGGGTCCAGAGCATGGACCTTGGGCTGGATGGCCATTTAGTAGCTGCACGACCTTGAAACAATAACTTCACCTTTCTGTACTTCAGTTTCCTCGTCTGTAGTACGAAGGTGCTAATAATAATGCCTCCGTCAAAGGCTGGTTGTGAGAAATTCAAGAATACAGATGCTTCCAGCAGTGCATGGCACATCGTAGGTGATCCATAGTTGTTAGCTATTACTATGCGGATGAGGGAGAGAAAATTCACACTGACCGGGCTCTTGCCACGTGCGGGGCGTGGAACTTAGCACTTCACCTTATCACCTCATTTAGTTCCAGCACTTAGTACTGTGCCTGGCCCATAAAAATTCTTTTGTACGTACTCGCTGAATGAATAAGTGAAGCCTCATAAAACCCTACGAAGTGAGGATTATTACAGATGGGGAAACTGAGACTAAGAAAGGTAAGCTCCATGCAGAGTCGGCCTGATGCCTGTGGATTTCGGTCACAGGAATGTGCTTACAACTGCTTCAGATAAACCGTGTGGGAGGAGGGGGTCAGGAAGTGACTTTCCCTCTCCTGGCACCGATAAGAATATGGGTAGAGGTAGAGATATGCATGGGCGCACACACGCATGCGTGTGTGCACACACAACACACACGCTTAAGTGGCTCAGGCTCCCCCAGAAGTGGAGGAGGTTCTACGAAAGGTGAGAGATGGCTCGAATTTGTACAGTCGAAGAGAGTTCCTTCACAGGGAGGGAGGCCAGTGCAGGCAGCAGAACGATTGGCCCAAAAGCCCAGAGGTGGGAGAGTGACTTAGGATCAGCGCTCTCCTGGAATCTGGGCAAAGGAAACCAGAACCTGGAATATAATCTCCAACTGCTGGAATTTCGCAATTGGAAGCATTCTTGGAGTTCACCAAGACCACCCTCCATCAGATTATTGATGAGGAAACAGAGGCCCAGAGAAGGCAAGGGGGTCAGACAGTAGGTTGGAGTCATCCAGGCTCAGAAATGTCAGAAAAAGTCAGGTTCTGGGTCCTGGCTGGAGTGGTCATCCAAGGGAGAGAGGACAAGGGCTGGGCCCTGTCTGCATCAGCTAGAGACAGGCCTCGTCCCCATGCCTGGCCCGGAGACCAGAGGTAGACGCCAGCATGGCTTTCCCTTACGTCGAGGCCCAGGTCTTTGAAGGGAGAAGGGCAAAGTTGGGGGCAAGGGGCCTCAGCAGTTGCCCAGAATCTACCTAGGCTTGCCCAGGGTCCCCAGGGGCACTGCCTGGCCCTGGCATCCCGCACAGGGCTGGGGCTGCCCTGGCCTTGTTTGTTGACTCTCACTCCTGCCAAGGGGAAGCTGTTCTGGATGGAGACACAAGAGAGTGATTTGTCACTGGTTGCCCCTGGCTCCCAATCTGATCTGCCAGCCAACAGGGCAGCTTCCTGCTCCACACTTGCCCCACCTGCAAGGTCGCTGTGGTAACTCATTCCCTAGAGGGCCCGGAGCCAGGCCCCGGCTGCATTGCCCCTTGCTGGAGCGTCAAATATGGAGGCTTTTGCTCCCCCTGTTACTGCCCCTCCGTCTTCTTGCACCCACGGAGTGGCCAAGCTGAGAGGTACCTCAAAGACCATTGGCACAGCCACCTCCAGCCCCACTTCCACACCATAGACAGGATCAGGGACTCAGCCAAGGGCACACGGAGTCCCCGGCGCATCTGGGACTGGCAGCCAGGCTACCAGACCCCAGGCCACAAAATTCCTGCTCCTAGAGCCGGCTACTCCTGGTGCTGAAGCCCCAGTCCCTGCGCTCACTGCCTGGGCCAGCCTGAGCCCCTGTGAACCCGGCTCCCCCAGGCCTGCTGCGGGAAACAGGGAGGAGCCCCGGGGGTGACATGGACCCCTGCAGTCCCGGCCCAGCTCCCCCGGGGTGGGGACTCCCTCCACCCCCTCTGCCCCACCAGGCGCGGGAGCATCTGGGCTGCTCTGAGGGGATTTGGATCTGGGCTAGGCCAGATGGGGTGGGGGAGATATGGGGAAATGGAGGCGGGCGGAGTAATAATAATGGCCCAATGTATTGAGCATCTACTATGCTCCAGGCATGGTGCTTTGCACACATGATCTCATGTCAAGGCTCCCAACAGCCAAATAACATGACCAAATAAGCTGGGGAGTGGGTCTCAATCAGGTCAGACTGACTTCCTGTCTATTGTTCTTTCCACTATATCATAAGTTTTCATACATTCTGATGACTGGCTGACGGGAGATTTGAAGTGTCAAGTAGTCCATGCTCCTGACCTCCAGCTTGCACACACTTGAGCCACCCAAAGACACAGAGACTGGACCCTGTCATTCCTGGGAGCTGGCACCAGATTGCCACTGCTTCTACACATACAGAGCAGAGCTGTCCCTGTGGGTGACTCCCAGGAGCCAACCAAGCCCCAGTGTTCAGGGAGCTCACTTTCTGAGACAAACCATCCCTGAAACAGAGGGCAAGAGTCGAATGCCAACCGAGCCCTTGGTGGGTCAGTTTTTGACTGTAGGGGCAGCTCCTTGTGAACCAATGATGATGCTTTTGAAATCATCCCATCTTCTGACCCCTCAGGCCTCTGGGCTACCTGAAAGAGGCTTCACCCAGGAGGATTTAGAGGTGGAGAGGAAGGAACTTAGCTATGAGGATGTGAGAAAATATTTCAGACCTACAGAGTATGAGAAGGAAGAGAGGGGAAGGTGTCCAGTGAGCCGATCCTCAAAGCAGGCTGGGGGCAAAATGGTTCCAGCCAGTGGGATGGGGAGAGGGCCAAAAGTGAGTGTTGCTGAGGGACACCTCTTGAGAAAGGTAAAAGCCGACTGAATCACAGTGGTTCAGAAGGGGAGGGCAAGGTGGGCTGGCAAGGCAGAGGCTGAGCAGATGAACGGAGGTCTTGAGGCTGAGACGATGTTTCATGTCAGGCCATTGGCACCCATTCTGAATGGTTCTTCTGCTGAGAGAACGAGAGCCCAGGTGGGGACTAGGGAGAAGGGGATGAGGGAGAGGAGCTAGTGAGAGCAAGGCCCACCTGGTGGGGTTCAGATCTGGGCTTCACCTCTAGCAACAAGCCACAAAACTAATATCCATTTCCTGGGCAGGGGGCGGGCATTGGGGGACGAAGATGCCAAATCTCACCCTAGCCTGAGCACAGTGCAGCAGAAACTCCTGGGAATTCTGGTCCCCACTTCATCTCCCTTGGCCCTTTTTTGAACCAGTATTTCCCCACCTATGAAATGGCAAGAATAATAGCTACACTCACTGAGTACTTACTGAATTGCTTTACTTGGATTAAACTTCTCAACAACCCACCAAGGTAATTATTACTAGTATTCTGTTGTGAAGATGGAGACACTGAGGGACAGAGATGTGAAGTTACTGGACCTGAGGTCATCCAGCTAGGAAGCAACTGAGGCTGAGCTTGGATGTCTGGCACCAGAGTCCGTGTCCTCCACCACCGCACTACAGTGCCCCATGAGGATCAAACCAGGTGGCAAGTGTACAGCACTCAGCCCCATGCCTGGTCCAACGAAGGCTCCTTAAATGATGGTAGCTGTTCCAATTAAATGTTCACTACCTGTTGACCCCTAGCAGCTGCTGAGATGAGACAGAGACCACAGAGGATGCAGGAAAGAGGGGCCCTGTTTGTAGAGCAGAGACTGAAATTCAGAGAGAGAGGGGCCCACCCCAGAAAGCCAGGGGCAGGATTTCAGAAAAAGCAAGATTCTCTGAGAGCAGAGGTCCTGGTGCAGATGCCCAGAGATGATGGACTGATCAGGGCAGCTGAAAGTTGGTGACAGTGGCCCGTACCTACCGGAGGCCCTGGGGTAGCACCAGGGCCAGCTGTCTCAGAGACATCAGACAGGTCCCCTAACCTTTGGGTGGGGAGCAGTACAAGCTGCAGCTGGGGACTAGTCAAAAAAATCAGGGACTGGTGTGGGCCTCAAGAGTGCTGCTAACAGGCCTGGAGGGAAGCTCTGGCGACCTCTCTCTGTGGTGGGTATAAGAGGGCAGAGAGGGTGCCCTGTGAGGAGCTGTTGTACCTGCCAGGACCAGCTCTCAGGTCCTGCCCAGCCTCCCTCCCACCACTCTCTTCCCTGACCTAGCTCCTATCCATTGGTTTCTTTGGACTTTCCAGCCCTAGGATGTTAGCTCTGTTTATTATCCCCATTTTTCAGAATAGGAAACTGAGGCCCAAAGTCAGTGATGGGGTGGCCAAGTTGGGAATTGAACTGAGGTCTGTCTGCCTTCCAGGCTGCTGCTTAGCCAGGGCCTGCTATTTCCTCCCATCTGTAGCCCACCGCCGTCCACTCAACCAGAGAACCCAGGTCACGTACTCCCAGCCCCAGCTCTGAGGTTGCGGCATGACCCTGGACAAGGTCTTTCTGCTCTCTGGGCCTACTTCTCCCAGGTGTACTCAGGGGGTTGGATGAGCTTCCCTGCAGCTTCCAGAGGCAGCCAAACTTCCTTGTAGCCTCATGATTACAACATGTCCAGTTCCTGCCATGAGTTCCCTGAGTACATAAACCATGGCTTCCAGTGAAAGGCAGAAGCAGCCTTGGGGTAAGCCCTGCCCTACCACTTGCCTCTGAGGAATCTTAAGCAGGTTATTATCAATCTCAAGGTGCTCTCCCCATGCCCAGTGGTAGTAAGTCCTGCTTCAGTTGCACCCTCCAGAACCACTGGAGGCCTCACAGACAATGGGGGTGGATGCAGGCTTTGAACACTGTCAAGCACCTTGCCAGAAGCAGGCACTGGCCCAGGGTAGGCACAGTCACTTTCTCTAGCCCACATCTTCCCCCCAGCCAAGGGTCACCTTGGTTGGTTCCCTGGATGCTTTAGCCCTGCTCTCTCTGAGACTCTGCTCCCTCCCACCTGCACCCAGAGGTCCCTGAGCCCAGTGTTGCTTTATTTTACTGCGGGATCAGGTTCAATCAAGCGTTGGTAGGGTCCCTGACATCACTGACATAAGGTAACCCAAAGACCTGGGGATAGGGCATGACAAACCCTGCCAGACTGAGCCAATAATACCACAGCGTTAGCCACATCTGCTGTGGCCCACAGAACTTATGCACGCTGATCCCTCTGCTGAGACCACTGTTCCTTTCTGCCTTGTCTTCTCCTGGATGATGCCATCTCCCCTTTCTGTTCCCAGTTTAGATATCATCTCCTCCAGAAAGCCTTCCTGACCTCACATCTGGGTTAGTTCTTCTCCACTGAGCTCCCATAGCTCTCTGACCAAACTGTATTGTCATTATTTACCTGTCTTCCCCACTAGATAGGGAGTCTCTTGAGGGTGGGCCCTGTTTTGCTCATAGTTGTATCCCTGGCACCTAGCACAAGGCTGGGCACATAGTAGAATTATTAGTGAATGAATGAATGGATGGATGGATGATTGGTTCCCCTCTGGGAGACCTGGGCTTTCCTCCAAGAGTGGGGAATTCCTGACCTCAGATCTTTTCTGGGCTCCCTCCACAGCTCAGATTTTTGGGTATCTGTTTTTCCCATAAGCAATTGGCAGGGGGGGGGCTGCCTTCTTCCACCCAGAGTTTGACCTCCATTCAGGGCTACCCAACCCATTTCCCAGTAGGCTTCTCTGAGCAGGCCTAGGGCTATTGCCCTTCCCCCCACCAGAGTTCTGCTTCTTAACACCCTGACTCACTTCCTTGTCCCAGGACAACACCCTCCCCAAGCCATTTTGCCAGGCCCACCTCACTCTCTAAAGCCCATTCACATACTTCCTTGGGGACAGCAGTTCTCCAGGGGTGCTCCAGGGAATAGTGGTGGTCTGTGGGGCCTTTAAATGGTCCATGGGCAAGTCCAAAATTCAAGGCATGCAAAAATGTGTGGTGGGGTGTTTGGGTTTTTTTTTTTTTAAGTATACTTTCTATGGCAGATTCAAATTCGTATTTAAAATACCAACAATGGCTAGCTTTTCAGCACATTCACAGTGATAGTTATTTACTCAGTCAAAGGGCCATCAGACCATTTGGAAATTGGGGCTGTGCCAGTGCTTGAAAAGGTCTCCAAAGAAGCCCCTGAAACTAGAACATAAAAGCTCCAAGAATATTGCCCCCATTTTGCAAGTGAAAAAACTGAGGCTACAGTGCAGGCAAGGAGCTGGTCCCACCGAGCCTAGTCAACCAAGCCCTGTGGTAGGGTCGGCCCCAAAATACATTTGTCAAACATCCTCCTAAGAGGGACTGTGGTGGCCTCAGTAATTAATTCTAGGACTGAAGTACACAGAGAATATATATCTGTGCTCCCACCCCAGATCAAAGGCTCTAGTGGTAGAGATGCCACAGGCTGCTGCCCTCTCTTTGGCCTCAGCCCACAGCTCACCCAACAGCCCTCAGAACTGTGGCCCTTTGGGGGATCCTCCACCGCCAGCTCCAGGCCAACCAGGCAGGCAGGCCCTCCCTTCCACACACACACACACACACACACACACACAGACACAACCTGCATTCTTGAACAGCTGCCACAACTTCATTGGCTTCAGCCCCCAGA
>NW_006798085.1:2342724-2358374 GCF_000442215.2 Lipotes vexillifer
AAGAGTGTGGAATGTGCTTCCCTGAGCCATTAGGGAGTGGGTAGTATGGGGTGGGGGGAGATCCTGCAGGGAAGGAGCTGAGAATAAAGAGACAAGCTGTAGAAGAAGAAAAATGATCCCAAGAGCCAAAGCCTCTGGGGGTGGGGGTCCATAGGCAGTGGCCCCAGGGCAAGGCCAGGAAGGATGGCCTGGACTTTTTCGCTGTTCCCCTGTGCCCATACTCACAGGATAAAGGAGGTCAAGACTAAGACTGACCCCAACCAGAAATGGGGTAGGCATGGGTAAGGGGAAAGGCTGGAAGCAACTTTAGAAGGTGGGAGGGGATTGATCTCTGCAGGTATTAAAATGAAATCACTGTCCCAGCCTCCTCCTTTCTGAGAATTACAGTCTAGTCCTTCTCGGTCTCATTGTCAAGACACTCTGGGTGTTATGAGCTATTTATCACTCACTAATCATAGTTAAAGAGTTGAAGATTGTAAATTATTTCCTGTCTTTTCCTCTTTCCTTTTGTAAAAGCCAATTAGAGCAGATTCATGTTCTCCCTATGGCCTTTCTTAAATGGGATAAAAAGGTAGTAACAAAGGGGGACTTCTTCCAGATGAGAGGAGTAGACAGCCTTCTCCTGATTCCTCCTGCTAAGTACAGCTAAAAACTCTGGATGTTATACATAAAACAAATATAAGAAGATTCTGAAAGGCGGCGAGAAGAAGGCAGGCCAGCTAAGGAACTCAGGAACCAAAGAACAACATGGTGGTGAGTTCCCTGGATGCCAGGGAAGCCAGCAAACAGAAATACCAATGGGCACAACAACAGCAAACAACAACAACAACAACAACAAAACAGAAAAAGGTTTTAAAACATAGACCCAACAAATGCCTGTTCTCTTTTAGCCAAAGGACAAGAAAAGGACAGTACAGCAAAACAGTAAACTTTTAGACAATAACCACTCTACTCCAACCTAACACTATAGAAGAAACTGTGGAGGGACTTCCCTGGTGGTCCAGTGGCTAAGACTCTGTGCTCCCAATGCAGGGGGCCCAGTTTCGATCCCCGGTCAGGGAACTAGATCCCACATGCCGCAACGAAGAGTCCTCATGCCACAGCTAAATATTTCCCTAGCCACAACTAAAGATCCTGCATGCCACAACTAAAAGATCCCGCATGCAACAACTAAAGATCCTGCATGCCACAGCTAAAAAGATCTTGCATACTGCAGCGAAGATCCTACACGAGGCAATGAAGATCCCACGTGCCACAACCAAGACACGACACAGCCAAATAAATAAATAAATATGTTTTTAAAAAGAAAATGCTGTGGCCCCACCTCCACTATGACAGCAAAGGCTGAGTAGGGAGCCTAGACTACTGCTTTTACCAGACTGTAACAAGATGTCCCAGTCCTGCCCCCTCACCCCTGACTGGGACAGTATCAGAGAAGGCTGAGTGGGCAGCTAGGACTTTTATCCCTACCTGGCAGTAACGAGGCCTTTCCTGCTCCTACTGTCAGTGGAGGTCTAGTGGGGAGCCTAAAATCCTATTATCTATCTAGCAGTAATGAGACACTCCTTTCCACCTTGGGGTATCAAAGGAGGCAGAGTGGGGAAACTGGACTTTCACCCCAACCTGGCAGTAAGGAGGTGGTATTCTTCTTCCTCTACTAGTGCAGTGTTAGAGGACTCCTGCTAATAAAGAATATTTAACTAAATCCAGAGTCCCATAGGATAATATACAAAATGTCCAGGTTTTAATTTTTAAAAATCACCTGGCATACCAAGAACCAGGAAAATTTCAACTTGAATGAGAAAAGAAAATCAAAACTTGGATGCAAAAAATGACTTGAAACAGATATTAAAATTATCTGACAATAATTTTAAAGCAGTCTTCATAAAAATCATTCAACAAGGAATTACAAACATACCTAAAACAAATGAAAAAATACAGTCTTAGCAAAGAAACGGAAGATATAAAAAAGAACCAAATGGAAATTTTTGAGTGGAAAAATACAATGAAATGAAAAATTCAATGTATGGGCTTAAAAACAATGGAGGAGAGAGAGGAAATAATTGAACTTGAAGACAGAGCAATAGAAATTATCCAATCTGAACAATGGAGAGAAAATATATTGAAAAAAATGAAGAGAGGTTCGGGGACCTGTGGGGCTAGAGCAAAAGATCTAACATTCAGGCTTCCCTGGTGGCGCAGTGGTTGAGAGTCCACCTGCCGATGCAGGAGACACGGGTTCGTGCCCCGATCCAGGGAGATCCCACATGCCGCAGAGCGGCTAGGCCCGTGAGCCATGGCCGCTGAGCCTGTGCGTCCGGAGCCTCTGCTCTGCAATGGGAGAGGCCACAACAGTGAGAGGCCCACGTATCGCAAAAAAAAAAAAAAAAAAAAAGATCTAACATTCATGTCACTGGAATCCATGTCATGGAAGGAGAGGAGAATGCAGATGGGCCTGAAAACCTACGAAAAAAAAATTAATGGCCCCAAGTCCCCCATATCTGACAAAACACATCAACAAGCTGAGTAAATCCCAAATGGGGTAAACCCAGAAAAATCCACACCAAGACACATCTAGTCCAACTTCTGAAAACTAAAGGCAAAGAAAAAAAATGTTAAAAGCAGCAAGAGAGGAATGACACATTAGTTACAGGAGACAACAACTCAAATGGCAGTGAGTTTCTCTTCAGAAACCATGGAAGCCAGAAGGAAGTAGCACAGTATTTTCAAGAGCTGAAAGAAAAGAACTGTCAACCCAGAGTTCTATATCCAGCAAAACTATCATGCAGGAATGAAGAGTAAAAGAAGACATTCTCAGATGAAGGAAAACTAAAAGAATTGGCTGCTAATGGGCCCACACTAAAAGAATGGCTACAGGAAGCTCTTAAAATGTAAAAGAAGTGATAAAAAACAGATATATTGGAATATCAGGAAAGAAGAAAGGATGACTGAAAGAGTAAAAATATGGGGAAATACAATGGCCTTTCTTTTTCCTCTTAAATTTTCTAAATTATGTCTGAGAGTTAAAGCAAAAATTATAACAATGTCTAATGTAGTTCTCAGTGTAGGTAGAGGAAATATTTAAGAAAGTTATACGATGAACGGGAGAATTTTGAGGAACATAAAAGGAGGTAGGTGTTCTACACTTTACTCAAAATGGTGAAATGTTCACACCAGTTGATGATGATAGGTTATGTGTGTATATAGTACATTGAACTGAAGAAAAACGAAAACACAACATAAATCAAAATCTGTATAATGCAGCTGAAGCAGTGCTAAGAGAGAATTTTATAGCACTAACTGCTTACATTGGAAAAGAGGAAAAGTCAAATCAATTATCTAAACTCTCACCATAAGAAATTAGAAAAAGAAGAGCAAACTAAACCCAAAAACAAGCAGACGGAAGGAAATAATAAAATAAGCAGAAAACAATAAAATTGAAAATAGAAAAAACAACAGAGAAGAATAATGGAATAAAAATTTGGTTCTTTGAAAAGATCAATAAAATTGACTAATCTCTAGCAAGACTGATGATTAAAAGAGAAAAGACACAAATCACCCCATATCAGAAATGCAATATGGGGTACTACCACAAACCCTGAACTAATCAAAAGGATGAAAAGAGAATACTATGAACAACTTTAAAATCACAAGTTTGACAACTTAGATGAAATGGACCAACTCCTAGCAAAGCACAGACTACAGCAACGCACACAATGTGAAACAGATAATTTAATTAGCCCCAAAACTATCAAAGAAACTGAATTTGTTATTAAAAACTTCTCCCAAAAGAAGTCCCCAGGCCAAAATGGTTGTACTGGAGGGTTCTACCAAACTTTTAAGAAAAATCAACACCAAATTCTATACCATTTCTTCCTGAAACTAGAAGATTCATACCTAACAAGGCCAATATTACCTTGATCCCAAAACCAGACAAAGAAAGCACAAAAAGAAAACTACAAATCAATATCCTTCATACTATAGAAACAAAATCGTTAACAAAATATTAGCAAATAGAATTCAGCCATGTTTTTAAACATATAATTAGCAAGTGGGGTTTATTCCAGGGAGGCAAGTCTGGTTCAAAATTTGAACATCAATCAATAAAATTTATCACATTAACAGGCAAAAGGAGAAAAATCACGTAGTCACATCAATTGATACAGAAAAAGCATCTGGCAAAACTCAATACCCATTCATGATAACAACTCTCAGACAACTAAAAATAGAGGGGAATGTCCTCAACTTGATAAGGAACATCTACCAAAACCCTACAGCTAACATCATACTTGATGGTAAAATACTGAATGCTTCCCTCCTGTGATAAGAAACAAGGCAAGGATGCCCACTGTCTCCATTCTTACTCAACATAGCACTGGAAGTTCTAGCCTGCACAATAAGACAAAGAAAGAAAATAACAAGTATGTCAATCAGAAAGGAAGAAATAAAACTGTCCCTATTTGCAAGTGACCCTATGGTTGACATAGAAAACGCCATGGAACCTAAAAAAAAATACAGAAACAAACTTCTACAACTAATAAGTGAGTTTGTCAAGGTCTCAGGATAAAAACTCAACATACAAAAAATCCAATTGCATTTCTATGAACAATTAATGAGCATATGGACACAGAAACTAAAAATATAGTACTGCTTACAATCACTCAAAAAATGAAACACCTAGGAATAAATCTAACAAAACACGTATAGGACTTATACGTGGAAAACTACAAAATGCGCATGAAAGAAACCAAAGAAGATCTAGATAAATGGACAGTCACAGTGTGTCCATAGATTGGAAGACTCAACATGGTAAAGATGTCATTTCTCTCCAAACTGAAATACAGGTTTAATGCAATTCCTATCAAAATACCAGCAAGATATTTTTGTAGATATATAAAAGATTACCTTAAAACCCATATGGGAAGGCCAAGGAACTGGAATAGCTAAAATAATTTTGAAAAAGAAGAATATAGTGGGAGGATTCACTCTACATGATTTTAAACTTATATATGAACAGTAATCAAGACTGTGGTGCTGGTGGAGGAATAGACACATAGATCAATGGAACAGAAGAGAGACCCCAGAACTAGACCCACGAATACATCCCAGTGATTTTTGACAAAGATGCAAAAGCAGTTCAACCCTGAGGAGCTAAGGGTTCATGTCCCACATCAGACACCCCAACTGTTGGAGCCTACACTGGAGACACAAGCCCCCAAAATGTCCAGCTTTGAAAACCAATGGGGGTGACACTCAGCAGGCCTAAAATGCCGTGGAGAATGGAAAGCCTGCTCTTAAAAGGCTTGTACACAGACTTACTAGAAACTAGAAAACTTTTAAAATAAAACACAGGAGATAATCTGCAATATTTAAGGCTTGGTGAAGAGTTCTTAGACACAACAGCAAAAGCACAGTAGATTACATTAAAAAAATGGATAATTTGGAATTCATCAAAATTAAAATCTTTTGCTCTACAAAGGTCCCTGTAAAGAGGATTACAAGACAAATTACATTGTGGAGAAAAATATTCGCAAACTACATATCTAACAAAGAATTTCTATTTAGAATATACAAAGAAGTCTCAAAACTCTATAGTGAAACTCAGACAACCCATTTAGAAACTGGGCAAAAGACATGAGACATTTCACTGAAGAAGGTATGTGGATGGCAAATAAGCACATGAAAAGATGTTCAACATCAATAAGAATTAGGAATTACAAACTAAGGACATGATGAGAGATATCATTCCATATCTATTAGAATGGCTAAGATAAAAATTAGTGACAATACCAAATGCTGAAGAGGATGAAAATAAACGAAATCCCATACACCGCTGGTAGGAATGCGTAATGGTACAGCCACTGTGGAAAATAGTATGGTGGCTTCTTGAAAAGCTCAACATATACTTACAATCCAACTCATCGACTGGATCTCAGAGAAATGAAAACTTGTCCACACAAAAACCTGTGCATTATTATCCACAGCAGCATTATTTGTAATAGCCCCAAACTTCAAACAACCAAAATGACCCTAAATATGGTTTAACAAACGTATATTTATACCATTAAATACTACTCGGGCATCAAAAGAAACAAATTCTTGATAGATGCATGGATGAATTTCTAGGGAATTATGTTGATAAATCCAATACCAAAGGTCTCATGCTATGTGATTCCATTTATATAACATTCTCAAAAGGACAAAATTACAGAGTTGGGGAGTAGATAAGTGACTGCCATGGGCTAGGGATAGTGGGGTAAATGAAGGAGGGTGTGACTCTAAAGGGGTAGCATGAGGATCTTTGTGGTGATGGAAGAGTTCTGTGTCTTGATTACGGCAGTGGTTACACAAATCTACATGTGATAAAATAGCATAGAACTATATGCATGCATCGTACCAATGTCAGTATCCTGGATTTCATATTGTACTATATTTATGTAAGATGTAGTCACTGGATGGAGGGCACATGGCACCTCTCTGGACTCTGTTTTTCTTATACAATTTTTATTGAGATATAATTAATATACCATAATATTCACCCTTTAAAGTGTGCAATTCAGTATTTTTAGTATATTCAGAATGTTGCACAAATATCATCACTATCTAATTCCAGAACATTTTCATCACCCCATAAGGAAACTCAGTACCCATTAGCAGTCACTCCCCATTTCCTCCCAAAATCCCAGGGCCTGGAAATCACTAATCTACTTTCTGTCTCTATGGATTTGCCTATTCTGGGATTCCATATCTATTAGAATGGCTAAGATAAAAATTAGTGACAATACCAAATGCTGAAGAGGATGAAAATAAACGAAATCCCATACACCGCTGGTAGGAATGCGTAATGGTACAGCCACTGTGGAAAATAGTATGGTGGCTTCTTGAAAAGCTCAACATATACTTACAATCCAACTCATCGACTGGATCTCAGAGAAATGAAAACTTGTCCACACAAAAACCTGTGCATTATTATCCACAGCAGCATTATTTGTAATAGCCCCAAACTTCAAACAACCAAAATGACCCTAAATGTGGTTTAACAAACGTATATTTATACCATTAAATACTACTCGGGCATCAAAAGAAACAAATTCTTGATAGATGCATGGATGAATTTCTAGGGAATTATGTTGATAAATCCAATACCAAAGGTCTCATGCTATGTGATTCCATTTATATAACATTCTCAAAAGGACAAAATTACAGAGTTGGGGAGTAGATAAGTGACTGCCATGGGCTAGGGATAGTGGGGTAAATGAAGGAGGGTGTGACTCTAAAGGGGTAGCATGAGGATCTTTGTGGTGATGGAAGAGTTCTGTGTCTTGATTACGGCAGTGGTTACACAAATCTACATGTGATAAAATAGCATAGAACTATATGCATGCATCGTACCAATGTCAGTATCCTGGATTTCATATTGTACTATATTTATGTAAGATGTAGTCACTGGATGGAGGGCACATGGCACCTCTCTGGACTCTGTTTTTCTTATACAATTTTTATTGAGATATAATTAATATACCATAATATTCACCCTTTAAAGTGTGCGATTCAGTATATTTAGTATATTCAGAATGTTGCACAAATATCATCACTATCTAATTCCAGAACATTTTCATCACCCCATAAGGAAACTCAGTACCCATTAGCAGTCACTCCCCATTTCCTCCCAAAATCCCAGGGCCTGGAAATCACTAATCTACTTTCTGTCTCTATGGATTTGCCTATTCTGGACATTTCATATAAATGGAATCATATCATTTGTGGTCCTCTTGACTGGCTTCTTTCACTTAGCATGATATTTTCAAGGTTCATCCATGTTGCAGCATGTATCAGTACTTCATTCCTTTTTATGACTGAATAACATTCTCTTGTATGAATAGATCACAATTTTTTCTATCCATTCATCAGTTGATGGACATATAGGCTGTTTCCACATTTTGGCTATTATAAATAATGCTGCTATGAACATTTATGTACAAGCTTTTGTGTGAACATACGTTTCCAATTTCCTTGGATATCTACGCTAGGAGTAGAATTGTTGGGTTGTACGGTAACTTATACTTAACATTTTGAGGAATGGCTAGACTGTTTTCCGAAAAGGCTGCACCATTTTACATTCCCATTAGCAAAGTATGAGGGCTTGAATTTTTCCATATCCTCTTCAATATTTGTTATCTGGATTTTTGATTCTAGTCATCCTAGTGGGTGTGAATTGGTATCTCATTGTTTTGATTTGCATTTCACTAATGACTAATGATGTAGAGCATCTTTTCATGTCTTATTGGTCATCTGTATATCATCTTTGCAGAAATGGATATTCAAATTCTTTGCCCATCTTAAAATTGTGTTTTCTTTTTATAGTTAACTTTTAAATATTCTTTATAGACTCTGGATGCTAGTCTCTTATCAGATATATGATTTACAAATATTTTCTCCTATTCTGTGCGTTGTCTTTTCACTTTCTTGATAGTGTCCTTTGAGGCACAGAAGTCTTTATTTGGATAAAGTCTAATTTATGCTTTCTTGCTGTTGTTGCTTGCCCTTTTGGTGTCATATCTAAGAAACCATGGTCTAATTGAAGTTCAAGAAGTTTTACACCTATGTTTTCTTCTAAGAGTTTTATTATTTTAGCTATTAAATGTAGGTCTTTGATCCATTTTGAGGTATTTTTTTGTATATGGTATGAGGTAGAGGTCGAAATTTATCCTTTTGCAAGTGGATAACCATTTGTGCCAGAACCATTTGTTGAAAAGGCCATTCTTTTTCCCTGTTGAATGGTTTTGATGCCTTCATTGAAAATTAATTAAACATAAATTTATGGGTTTATTTCTAGACTCTCTATTCTCTTCTGTTCATCTACATGTCTATCTTTATGCCAGTACCACACAGACTTGATTTAAAGTAGCTTTGTAGCAAGTTTTGAAATTAGGAAGTTTCAAAGAACCAACTTTGTTCTTTTTCAAGATTGTCAGGTTCTTCAGAGAAAGGGAATTAACAGGATATAGATATAGATATAGATATAGATATAGATATACATATTGGCTCATATGACTATAGAGGTTAGGAAGTCCCACAGTCTGCCATCTGCAAGCTGGAGACCCAGGAAAGCTGGTGGTAAAATCCAAAGGTCTGAGAGCTGGAGAGCCAATGGTGTCATTTCTAGTCCAATCTAAAAGACTGAGAACCAGGAACACTGAAGGCAGGAGGAAATCGATGTTCCAGCTCAACAGTCAAGCAGAAAGTGAATTTGGCCATCCTTTGACTTTTTGTTCTATTCAGGAACTCAACAGATTGGATAATGCCTGCCCACATTGGCGAGAGCTGTCTGCTTTATTCAGTCCATCATTTCAAATGCTAATCTCTTCCAGAAACACCTTCACAGACACACCCAGAAATAATGTTAACCAGCTATCTGGGCATCCTATGGTCCACTTAAGTTGACACATAACGTCAACCACCACGATTGTTTTAGCTATTCTTGGTCCTCATATTTTCATTTGAATTTTAGTATCAGTCTGTCAACTTCTGCCAAAAAGGCAGTTGGGATTTTGTTAGGGACTGTGTTGAATCTGTAGATCAATTTGATAAGTATTGGCATCTTAACAATATTAAGTCTTCCCATCCATGAACATGGGATGTCTTTCCATTTATTTAGGACTTAATTTCATTCAATATTTTGTAGTGTTCAACCTTACACATCTTTTGTTAAATTGATTCCTAAATATCTTATTCTTTTTGATGTTACTGTGAACAGTACCATTTTCTTAATTCTATTTTTAATTTTTACTCCAAGTGCATAGAGACAAAATTTTTATATTGATCTTGTATACTACAACTGTGCTGAACTTGATTATTAGCTCTAATAGCTTGTGTGTGTGTGTGTGTTCCTTAGGATTTTCTTGAGTCAGTTTCAGTAGTTTGTGCCTTTGTAGGAATTTGTCCAATTTGTCATCTAGGTTTTCTAATTTGTTATAATACAATTGCCCATAGTATTACCATATAATCATTTTTATTTCTGTAAGGTTGGTAGTAATGTACACTCTTTCATTCCAATTTTAGTAATGTGAGATTTCCAACTTTTTTTCTTGGTCAGTCTAGCTAAAGTTTGGACAATTTTGTTGATCTTCTCAAAGAACCAATTTTTGGTTCCTTTTATTTTCTCTGCCATTTTTCTACTCTCTATTTTATTTATTTCTACTCTAGTGTTTATTATTTCCTTCTTTCCACTTACTTTGGATTTAGTTTTAATCCCTTTTTCTGGTTTCTTAAGTTGGAAGTTTAGGTTATTGATTTGAAATCACTATTTTTATATAAAACCATCTTCATTTATAAATTTTTCCTTAAGCAGTATATTAGCTGCACCTCATAAGTTTTGGTATGTTGTATTTTTGTTTTTCTTTATCTCAAAATATTTTCTAGTTTACCTTGTAATTTTTCCTTTGACTTTTTGGTTATTTAGGAGTGTGCTGTTTAATTTTCATATATTTGAGATATCATCAAACTCCTTTCTGCTATTTATTTCTAATTTCATTTTATCATGGTTGGAGAATATAATTTGCATGATCTAAATTTTTCTAAATTTCTTGAGACTTCTTCTATGACCCAACATAGAGCCTACATTGAGAATGTTTCATAGACATGAGCAGAATGTGTATTCTGCTGTTGTTGGGCAGAGTGTTCTATAGATATCTTTAGGTCTAGTTGCTTTATAGTGTTGCCTTCTATCTCCATGTTGATCTCCTGTCTTGTTCTATCCATTATGGAAAGTAAGGTATTGAAGTCTCCAACTATTATTTTTCCCTTCAATTCTGTCAGTTTTTGATTCATGTGTTCTGGGGTTCTGCTTTTAGGTGCATATATTTTTACCACTGTTATATTCTCTTGATGGGTTGACACTCTTTTATCATTATAAAATAGTCTTCATCTCTAGTAACAAGTTTTGTCTGTTTTATCTTATATTAGTATAGCCATTCCAGCTCTCTTTTGGTTACTGTTTGCATGGTATATCTTTCTCCATTCTTTCACTTTCAATCCATTTTTGTCTGATTCTAAAGTTTGTCTCTTGTATAGCATATATAGATGGATCCTGGTTTATTTTTTAAATCCATTTGCCAATCTCTCCCTTTTAATCAGAGTATGTAATCCATTTGTTTTAATGCAATTACTGACATGGTAGGATTCATATCTGCCATTGCGCCACTTTTTCATATATATATATTATGTCTTTTTCTCCCTTTATTCCTCCATTGCTGCCTTTTTTTGTGTGCTAAATAGGTATTTTCTGGTGTATCATTTTAATCCTCTTTTTGGTCTTTTTTTACTATATATTTTTTTAGTTATTTTCTTATTGGTTGCCCTGGGGATTATAATAAACATCTTAGTTATAACAATCAAGTTCAGATTAATACAACTTAATTTCAGTAGTATACAAAATCTTTGCTTCTATATAATTCCATTCCCTCCTCCCTCCTTTATGCTTTTATTGTCATACAAGTTACACTATTATATATTGTATACCCATCAACACAGATTTATAATTATTGTTTTTTGCAGTTGTCTTTTAAATCAGATGGGAGAGAAGAAACACTGCAAACAAAAACTACTGGTGTTCCTTATTTCTTCATGTGGATTCAAGTTACTGTCTAGTGCCCTTTCATCAACACCTGTATTATTCTCTTTAGTATTTCTTACAGGGCATGTCTGGTAAAGATAGATTTTCTCAGTTTTTGTGTACCTGAAAATATTTAAATTTTTACTTCATTTTTTGAGGGATTGTTTTGTTGGATATAGAATTCTTGGTTGGCAACATTTTTCTTTCAGCACTTTGTATATGTTATCCTACTTCCTTTTGGCCTCCATTATTTCTAATGAGACATCAGCTCTTAATTTTATTGAGAATTCCTTTTATGTGATGAGTCACTTCTCCCTTGATGCTTTTGAGATTCTGTCTTTGGCTTTGGTTTTTGACTGATTACAAAGTGTCTAGGTGTGGATGTCTTTGAGTTTATCCTACTTGAACTCATTAAGCTTCTTGGATGTGTAGATTATTGTTTCTCCTCAAATTTGAGAAGTTTTCAGCCATTATTTCTTCAAATATTCTTTCTGCCCCTTTCTCTCTCTCAACTGTCTTTCTGGGACTCCTATCATGAATATGTTGATATGCTTGCTGGTTTCCCACAGAACCCTGAGGCTCTGTTCACTTTTCATTATTCTTTTTTCTTTCTCTTCTTCAGACTGAATAATCTTAATTCACCTATCTTCAGCTTTGCTGATTCCTTCTTCTACCTGCTTAAATCTGATGTTGACCCCCTAGTAAATATTTCATTTCGGTTATTATAACATATATTTGGTCCTTGTATATAATGTATCTATTTTTATATTCTCTATGTGGTGAGTCATTGTCATTATATTTTTCTCTAATTATTTAGACTTCATTTCCCTTAGTTCTTTGGACATATTATAAAAGTCTTTGTCTAGTAAGTGCAATGTCTGGGCTTCCTCAGGGACAGTTTCTATGAACTGCTTTTTTTCCTGTTTATAGACCATACTTGTTTCTTTGCATGTTTCATTTTTTTGTTGCTCAAAACTGAACATTTTAAATAATATGATATGGCAACTATGAAAAATCAGACTCTCCCTTGTCATCAGGCTTTGCTGCTGTTGCTGTTCACTTGTTTAGTGAGTTTTCTGGAACTAATTCCAGAAAGTATGTATTCTTTGACATGTGTGGGCAGTGAAGTTTCTGCTTGTTTAGTGGTCAGCTAATGATTAAACAGAAAGTGTCTTAAATGCCTGGAACTAATAAATTTCCCAGTCTTTGCCACAAAGTTGGGGGCACATCTTCAATATTCAGCCAGGCGGTTTACAGCTCAGCCTTATCCTTCACTTCCTGCTTGTGCAGAGCTTCAAAGTCAGCCAGAAGTGAATGTTTAGGACCTTCTCAATTATTTCAGTAACAGGTGCAAAGCCTGTGTGTCCTTCTAGATTTACAAGAATATATGAGAGATCTTCCAAGACCCTTATGGGAATATCATTATTTAGCTTTTCCTTTTAAGCTTTTTGGTTAGCCTATCATTTGTTCCAGCTCTTATCTACTACCTCAGATAGCCATGATATTAAACAATTAAATGATTCCCACTGAGTTTTTTCAACAAGTACTTCTGAGGAAAAAGCTGTTTGCACTGGGTGAACTCTTAGTCTGGTTAAATAATGACAAGCCTTGCAAGCGGTGTCTTCATGTGAACCACCAGGTAGGTCAAACAATGACAATTCTCGGAGAATGAGGCTCCAACCCTATTCTTCCTTCTCCAGTGGTTGCCAGGTTGCTGGTTTTCACTGTGATTTCAGGCTGTTCACCTTCAAGGCTACTGTAGATCTGGGGAGCATGGGTAGGAATGAAGCAAGTTATAATACCAAAAACTTCACTGTTCTTACCAAGATTGTCTCTTTTCTTCAATTAACACTCCCTAGATTGCTGAAAACCTTTGGTTAATTTCCAGAGTTGTAAAAAAAGTTGATCCTGACTGTTTTGACCAGTGTTTTGGTTGTTTCTATGGAGGAGTGGTTTTTTGGAAGTCCTTACTCTGCCATTCTTGCTAATGTCTCTGTACTGTCTTTGTAATGTGACTATATGATCATTTCAAAGTAAAAAGCTAAACAATTGTTAGGGGAAAACTTGGAGGTAGGTAAAATAGCAAATGACCAGTCACCTGGCTTAAGCAATCAGTCTATATGATAACTCTATAAAGTGGACATTCCTAGGCCCATTTAACAGCTGAGGAAACTGAAGATCAGAGAGGTTCAATGATTTGCCCAAGGTTACAGAGCTAGAAAAGACTGAGCTGGAAATTCCAATCTATATGGGACCAATTCTCAAGCTTCCTTTCCACTGCTTTGATTCATTCACTTATCTAACAAACATTTATAAAACATCTACTATGTTCCAGGCACTATTGTAGATGCTGGAGCTACAGCAATAAACAAAACAAAACACTATCCCTCATGGAGCTGATATCTTAGTGAAGGGAGACAGACAAATAAATAAATGAATAAACAAACAATATGCCTGATAGTGATGAGTGCTATAAGGAAAATGAGGCAGGGCAATGGTCAAATAGTAATAGTGGTGATGGATAGTGCTATTTTAGCTTGGGTGAATAGGGAAAGCTTCTCTGAGAAGGTGACATCTAAGCAGGAATCTGAATAAAGTGAGGGAGCTGGACATAGGTAGCTCCACAGGTAGCTGGAGATAAAGCACCCCAAGCAGTCAGAGCAGTAAGTGCAAAGGCCCTTGGGTGGGAGTGTTCCTTGAGTGTTTGAGGAACAGCAAGGGCAGTTTCTGGAGCAGGGTGAATGGGGGGAGAGTAAGAGATAAAGTCAGAGAGGTAAGTGGGGAGGTGGAAACCGATCACATGGGCAGTGGTTCTCACCAAAACTCATCTGGGGAGCTTTATAAACTTCCCACACCCAGACTGCATCCCAGACCAATTAAGCCAGAACCTCTGGGGATGAGACTCAGGTATTGGTATTTTTTTAAAAAAAAAACTCCCTAGATGGCTCTGATGTGCAGCCAAGATTGGAAATCCATAATTGGGTGTCTGTAGGTCACTATAAGACCTTTGGCATTTACTATGGCTGTTGAGAAGCCAAGGGATGGTTTTGAGCAGAGGCATGACAGAATGTGGTATATGTTTTAACAGGACCCTGCTGGCTTTTGTATTGAGAGTAGACTGAGGTGAGAAAGGGTGGAAGCAGGGAGATGAGTCAGGGGCTAGTGCAGTCATCCAGGTAAGAGATCATGGAGGTCAGGACTGTGTCATGGTAGAAATTCAAAATCTGAAGGTCAAAGAGAGGGAGGGACTGGCCCCGGTATTCATGGCCAGTCATCGGCAGTGTGAGAACAACATCCAGACCTCTTGCCTCCCTAGGTATTCTGCACAGCTCCTAGTCTGCCCACCTGGGAATCCTCAGGTGAGGCCAGACATGGGGTCATTTTCCAGCTCCCTTGATGCAGGGAATGCAAGCAGGGCTGGCCCACAGTCTGACCAAGGAAGCAGCCTGGGCAAGGCCATTGGGAGCTGGCAGGTGGGCTGGAACCCATGGAGAATTCCCAGGGTTTTTGCCCTCTGATACCCATGAAGGTGATTGGAAGGAAATTGCCAGAAGGCACTGACTCTGTGTGGCCACCCCTCCTCGGTCAATGGCAAATATCATTTTAAGAAACACAAGGGCAGCTGGCTTTTGTGACCAGCTCAGGTCACTGCTGTAAGTGCTGAAGGCTGGACTAGGGAAGAGGACTGGGGAAGGGCTCAGTCACCTGGGCCTCAGGCTATGGGAAGAGGTCAAGTCACCTATGAAATAACTCCCAGGCCAGAAGCAGCCAAGTCTCAGCCCATAAGTGCTAGGGCTCCTTTCTAGCTCCTCAGCACAAAAGGGTAAGAGATTTGAACTCCCACTGTGTGCCAGAGAGTTCACTCCCTCTTGGGCCAAACCCTTCAAAAGCACCCTGTCAGGTAAGGACTATTTTACTGCTGAGGAAACTGAGGCTTAGAGAGGCTAAGGTTCAAGGTCACACAGCTGGAACTTGGCAGGGCTGAGATTTAAATGGTAGTCAGTCTGATGCCCACACCTGCGCTCTGTTCCCTACA
>NW_006798085.1:2358767-2375423 GCF_000442215.2 Lipotes vexillifer
CCCGAGTAAAAAAAAAAAAAAAAAAAAAAAAAAAAAAGACTGACTAGGCAAGGCAGCTATAGGATGAAGAGAATGCCAGTGAGATTCCAGGGCAGAGGACATCAGGAAAGCCTTCCTGGAGGAAGTGACACGGGACAGCTGAAAGCCTTGAAGCCTGGGTAGGGTTTGGCTATGCAGAGAGAGTGGTGGAAAGGTTAGCGTAAGGGTTAGGGTTTAGGGAACCGAGTGAGCAGAGAAGCCTGGAGATGGGCATAGATCAGGCAGGTCCACATATTGTTTTTGTATCTGTTTAACAACGCTAATATGGCCCTTGCTCTGTGCCAGGCCCTGTTCCAAGGGCTTTACATAGAGTGACTAATTTAATCCTCACAATAATCCTATGGAGCAGGAAACCAATCTTTGATGAGTTCAGGTTGACTAAGGCGTAGGATTTATTAGTGGGAAAATGGAGTCAAAGCTGGAAAAGTGGATTGGAGCGTTACGTAGAAAGCCCTGTATGGCAGGCTGAGGAGTTTGTACTTCATTCAGCAGACCGTAGGGAGTCACTGAGGCTTTCTGAGCAAGTGTGCAATAGGATCCGAGGTGTACATTTGGAAGATTCATCTGAAAGCCATCGAGGGGGCTGAGGCAGCCAGTGTGGGTAGGGGAAGTAGGAGAAGACTTGACCCCAGGGAAGACACAGAGAGAATGGGGAGGTGCTAATGTATAAGTGGCATATCTAGGAGCCAGAATCAACAGGCTAGCAGGGATGAGGGAGAGGGAGAAGCCCCAGGGATGGGATTTTGCTCCAACTGAACAGACCTAGGAGTCAGTAAGCTGGGTCTCAAGACCAGAGCTATCAAGAGCCTACAGTATGGTCCTGGACACATCCCTACCCTCTCTGGGTCTCAGTTTCTTCATCCACACTGTGGGAGGGCTGAATATGTTTATCACTAATGGCTTAGCCAGGGCTGATGTCCTTTGCCTGTGGTTCTAGATGTCAGGGAAGGGTGTCAAACTGTTGTCCAAGATGGGGCCTCTCAAAATAAAGAGAAGCTGCTCCTTATTTGGTGGTTAAATGCTTGGGCTCCAAAGTGGGACCTCTTTGGATTCAATGCTCACTCAGTAAACTGCCCAGTAGCCCAGGTTCCTCTTCTGTAAACTGGGGGCAATAAAAACAATCCCTGCCTCAGAGGGCTATAGCAAAGCTTCAGTGGGATAGTGCAGCAGACAAACTCAGCAGCCGCTTAATACGTACAGTGGCTTCTGTCCTCATTCGCTCTCCTTCCTCTGACTGGTGGGAGTAGAGGATATGAGAACCGGGCTCAGAGGCACTCAGGACAGGAACCCCCAGGAGCTGATGGATGACTTCCCAGTCCCGAGCCCCAGGGGCCCAGCACAGCACTTCTCAGTTTACAGGATTATTTTTCACCCCAATGAGCCTAGGAGGTAGAAATGGTGATGACCATTTTAGAGATGAGGCCTGGCTAGGATGTCAAAGAGGGAGAAACAGCTTTCCCACTAAGTGATGTATGACATGGGCAATTGTGTCAGTGCCCCAGAGCTGTGAAGGCCCCTGGAGAACCACCAGGAAACCCCTCGTGGTGCATCTGGGGAAACTAAGGTCCCACAGAATACCTTCTTGGCCATCCCCAGAGCCACTGGGGACGCTGGACCCTGGGCAAGAGCTGGTGCCACCAGGAGCCCAGGCCTGGCTTTCATTTGCCACTGGGCTGGGTGCCATTCAGCTTGCCCAGGGCCATGATTTGGGCCCAGATTGGGGTGTTTGGTTCCTTTCTTTATGTCTTCTCTTGTAACTCCAGCTTAACATTCCCCAGATGGCCATTCCTGCCGGCTCCCTGCCCACTCCACCATTCAGACGGGAAAACAATCATTTTGCAGCCCCATTAATTAAAGACTAATTGCTGATTGGAAACACATTGACTGGGCCCTGAGTGGTTGTGGGCCCTCTGGCCCTGGTGAAGGCCTGGCCCTAACGAGCCTCTGGACCCCCAGCGACTTGCTCGTTCACTGCGCAGCAGCAGAATTGGGCCTGGACTTAGGCTAATGAGGTGTCAGCTGACTATTAGAACCACATTGATGGGGGAGGCTGGCGACTGGACCAGATAGGAGCTGCCACATGCAGCAGCCATTAGCTCCCCTGAAGTTGCTCCCCTGGGGGCCACGTCTGCCCCCAACCCCTTTCCAGCCACTTAGCAAGGGGCTCATCTTCCAGTAAGGCCTCCCTCTGAGAAGGCCAGTCTCCCCTGACCCATGGTCTCCAGACCCCCCATTAAGCCACCAAACTCCTACTTGGTGCCAAGCCCTGGGGCTACAGAAATGAGTAATAATAGCTGTGTTTATTGAGCACTTATTGTAAGCTGAGCACTGTTCTAAGTGCTTTATGTGGACTCTCTCCTTTCTTTCTCACAAAAGCCAGGTTGATGCTATTATAATCCGCATTTTATAGAAGGAAACTGAGGCATAGAGTGGCAAAGGGACTTAGTCAAGCGCCCACATCTACTCCATGGCAGTTCCAGTGTTCAAAGCCAGGCAATCTGAGTCCAGAGTTCATGCTCTTAACCACTGCACCCTACAGGCCTTCGGTCCTGCCAGGGAAGAAGGCCGGTCTTGCAGGAGACTGCAAAGGAAGGCACTGTTATTGCAGGGTGCACAGGAAAGGACCATGGTGGAGGTGAGCCCAGAGAGTTCTGAGAATCCTGGGCAGGGGCGCCTACACCAGCTATGGGAGGAGAGAAGTCAGGACAAGCTTCCAGGAGAAAGTAGCACCTGAACTGACTCCTAAAGGATGTAAGGAGTGAGCTGGGCACTGAAAGGCGTGGAAGAGTGAAAGGACAGAGGCAGAAGCTGATGGGAAAGCAGACCCTTCAGGCGACAGGGAGTTGTTTGGAGAGTTCCCAGCAAATGAGTGGCTGTGAGCATGGGGTGGGGGTGACACAGTCAGCTCTGACCCTTTGGAAGTTCACTCTGGCTGCGGCCGGAGAGTGGATGGGAAGAGAGAAAGAAAGTGAGCAGGGAGACTTAGGTGGAAGATTCCTGCCATGGTCCAGCTGAGAGGAATGGGGGTCTGGATAAAAGGCAAGGCAGTGGGGATGGAGACCTATTTAGGAGGTGGGATCAACAGGCTTAGAGAGTGTAAGCTGTGGGGGGAGGAGGTGGAAGAGACTGCGATTCCCCTCCCATATCCCCTGGGCCACCTCCCTGTGGCCCAGAGGGCATGACAGACCAGGCCACTCCCCTGCTGAAAGCCTCCTCTGGCTCCCCAGCCTGCTGTCTCTCAACATGGACCTGGGGAAAATTCCAGCTCTTCCACTAGTTGTGAGGTTTGGGGCAAATGGCCCAACCTCTGAACCTCAATTCACTCATTTATAATGACTGCCTCTGTAGTCTCGGGTTCACAGGATTGCTGTGAGAACTAACTGGGCTACTGCAGGCGTGTCCCTCATGGGGTGCCAGGCATGGACTAGGATCTCCAGAGATGAAGGGTCAGCAAATGTTAGTTCCCACCCCTTCTTCCGCTGCTCCCCTCTATCACCCCAAGACCCAGCTGTACTCAACCATTCAAGTGTCCCAGCACACAACACAGACACGGCCACCTCCTTGCCTTTGTTACTTGTGTTGCTAACTCTACCCTCCCTTCCGCTCCCATCTCCATTCATCCAAAAGCCTGCCTATCCTTCCAGGCTCAAATGCAGCCTCTTCCTGGAAGCTTCCCCCGATTTCACTTTGGCCAGAAGAAATGCCCCTATCCTCTACCATCCCAAAGCCCTTGATTTATGAGCAAAAGTCCTGTCTGTGTCCCTGTCTTAAGTCCTGTGCTAGATGGGGTGGAGATAGAGAGAGGCCTGGGTGAATGAGCTGGGGGATAGATGAATACATAGCTAATGTTGGAGAGCTCACGTGGGTAGACAGCCACCTTGGCCCCCAGCCCTTCCCTAGGGCTCACACTCTTCCCCATGAGGCATTGGCTCAGATGCCCATCCAAGTGACAGGAAGCCATGGGGCAAGCAGGTTGCGGAATGGCAGCTGGAGCTCCAGCAGAGAGTGCTCAGGGCTGGGGTGAAATGGAGGCAACGTGCCCCATCTTCCAGAGCAGTGGCTCCTCGCTTGTTTCCATGTTGGAATGCAAGCCCAGGGTTGCCAGGGCTCCTGAATTTTTAGAGAGGAGCAGAAAATTGGGATTTTTACATAAAATCATCCCATTTTGCAATCTTGATGACTAATCTTAAACTTCCTAGAAATATTGTACAAGCTAAGCAAAACCTATATCTAGGCTGAGTTTGGCCTCTGGGCCGTACCCCATTGGGTACTCGACTCTGCCAGGCACTGCTGGACACCGATTGACAAACAGACACAGGTCTCAGGGAGATTAGGTTGCTGTGGGAGAGACCACGTCCACAGACCCTCAGAGGCCATGGCTTAGAGCGGTTATGAATGTGGGCCTCAAGTCAGACAGCTGTGAGTTCACGTCCTGGCTCTGCCATGTACTAGCTGTGTGCCCCTCGGTAAGTTGCTAAACCTCTCTGAGACTCAGCTTTCATCTGTCAAGGAGGAAAAAGGTTAAAAATATCCATCTCCCAGGACTGTCATGCCTGCCAAATGAACTAATGGCTGGTGAGTCCTTTGTGAATCACGAGCTGTGCAGGTGTGTGTGGATGTTCCAAGGGGCTGGGATTAAAGGGCTGGGGCCATGCCTGGAATGGGGCTGAGCCTCTGATGTGCATCCAGATGTGCATGTGCATCTGGAAGCTGATGAAGAGCACTCTGGGTAAAAGAGGGTGAGAAGCCCCAGTTCAGATCCAAGTGGCAAGATACTGCCCACTGCCTCTTTCTGCCACCATACTGGCAGTGTGTAAGGATTTCCTGACCAGATGCTGGGACAGGCAGAGATCCAGAGAAAGGAAAGTACCCTCTTAAGGTGGGGCAAATCCTAGGAACCCAGAAAGTCCATCTAAACTCCTCAGCCACCATCCTACTACCAATAACAACCGGCACTTATGCAGCACTTACTCTGTGCCAGGCACTGCTGTGAACACTTTTACGTACATGGGCTCATTTAATCTCCCCATGAGCCTGTCAGCTACCTACCGCTATTATCATCCCTAGCTTCCAGATGAGGACACTGAGGCACAGAGTGGTTAAGTAACTTACTCAAGTCAAACAGCAAGTAAACAGCAGAGCCAGGACCTGAAGCTGGGCTGTCTGACTCCTGAGTCTGTGCTACCCGATTAACCCCTGGATGAAACTTCCTCTGTTGAAAGACCTAGGATGGTTTCTGTTTTCCTGACTACATTTCAACAGACACAGTCCCCATCCGTGCTGTGAGGAAAGTGGAGTTGTCAGAGTGCTTTGATATGAATATCCCTTCCTGTTCTGATGGCAGCAGCCTCTGCCTGATCCCAGGCCCCCAGGAACACCATCATGCCAGGTCTCAGGGTCCTGGACTAGTGCGTGCTTACCTCTCTTACAATGGTCTTGAGGGAGAGGCTGCAAACCGGGTGGGAGTGACAAGGAGACTGAAGCTGCAGCAGAGAGGCAGGCGATCTCTGATGTGGGCTGCAGAACTGGGCCAACAGGTGTGCCCAACTTGGGCAGGGCAGGCTGAGGCCAGCTGGATCAGCAGAGGTTAGCCCGTGCTCCAGAACCTCACACACCCATCCCCACTCACAGACACATGCACACACCCAGCCCACTCCCATCGTGCATCAGGCACACGCATGCTCACATGTTCTCACTCCCCGCCCCGCCACAGTTTTACACACACACAGACATCAGTAAAGCCCAGACAGATACACACAGAAGCTCCTACAAACGCTGTCCTCCCCACACCTCGTTCATCCAGATGTATGTGTGAGAACACAGGCACACATATGTGTGAACAACCACAAACATGTGTGTACCTTTTGGGGAGGCTTGGGAGGGATTGTTCCAGCCCAGCCCACAGCACTCCTTGCTCAGATCTCTCCTTTAGTCTTTGAGGGATGAAGACACTTACTGAATGGAAAAATGCCCCCAGCAAAAGCCACCCACTTGTCGGCAGCTCAGCCTCCTTTCCTGTCCTCTGCCATTCAGGACATGGGCTGGTGTGAAAGCGCCAAGTTTCTACTTGGAAACATGCAAGTGGCAAAAGAACATTTTTTTTAAAATGAAGATAAAATCTAAAGACAATAGCCGACCTTCAGAGCCTGTGTGAGCTTGGAGTGCTAGGGTGGAAAGCTGGGGAAATGTGGGACATGTCAGAGGAATCGCTGGGCTGTGAGTCAGGTGTGTTGGCGCAAATACGAACCTCACCACAAACTTGCTGTATAACCTTGGGAAGTTGCTCATGTCTCTGAGTTTTGTTTTCCTATCAGCATAGGGGTTAAGAGCACAAGCTCTGGAGCCAGGATGCTTCAGTTTAAATGCCAGCCCTGTCTGTTATCAACTGTGTGACCTTGGGCAAGTTATTTGACCTCTCCTGTGCCTCGATTTCATCACATGTATAAGGGGGATGATAACAATATCTACCTCATAGGATGGTCGTGAGGGTCAAATGATGCTCATAAAGCTCTGAGAATAAGTGCCTGCATTATAGTAAGCAACATGCAAGCTGCAGCTATTGCTACTGTTGTTGTAAAATGGGGATGCAAACATCTACTGCACAGCATTGTGGGAGGAGTATGTAAGACAGTGGCTTAGCAAGGGCTCCATAAGCTCTAGGATGAGTCTATATGTTCAGCCTGCACCTGGCCCAGCATTACTGGCTGATTTGAGGGCTGGGGTGGGGCTAGCTGCTTGGCCTGAGCAGAAAGGACTCCATGCACATCTTAGGGCTCCCCCTGCCCCTGCATGTGTTCGGTGGCCAGCTCACATCTGTCTGCCTGTTTGACCTTTCTGTGGCCACCCCTCTGCTTGCCAGCAATGATGACACCTCCACGGCCCCTGCCTACCTGCCCAGATTTTTAGAGCACACAAAACCCATCGTCCTAGCTCCTCTGCCATTTGATCTGTTTGCGCTTGCCTGGATCACCGCAGTAGCCTCCTGACTGGTTCCCTGCCTATGCCCCTGCCCCCTCCAGACTCCCCTGCTAAGGAGCCCATGAAGATCCCCTTACAACATAGCTTGAGATCCTCCCAAGGCTCCCCATCTCACTCAGAGTAAAAGTTATCGTCCCTACACTGGCCTCCAAACGTCCTGCAATCCAACCCTCAGCATCTCCAGCCCCTCGTTCACTGGACTTCAGCCACACTGGTCTCCTGGCTATTCCCGAACCATGCCAGGCACACTCCCACCTCACAGCCTTTGCACTGACTGTTCCCTCTGTCCAAAACGATCTTCTCCCCAGATAGCTGGCTGGCTAATTCTCTTACCTCCTTGAAGTCTTTGCTCAAATATCACCTTCTAGATGAGGCCTACCATGACCACCTTAAGTAATTCTGTATCCTGCCCCTCACTCTAGCATCCCCAATGCTTAGTACTTTTCTACTTTCATTTTTCCAAAATATGTACGAGCTTATAACATGCCATATAATTTACTTATTATATTAGTGCTTGTTGTTCATCTCTTCCTGCTCCACTGTTAGCTCTGTGAGGGAACTTGGTTTTGTTCACTGATATATCCCAAGTGTCTAAAACTCTACCTGGCGTGCAGTAGGACCACAATGAACTTCCTTGAACGAGCACAGCTTTTTCAAGCTCCCTTGGCTGCAGTGAGGACATGGGCCAGATGGGTGAGCCTAGAGGCAGGAGAGAAGTGAAGAGGCTGCCAGAGTCCTGCCTGGGGCCTGACACAGAGCAGTGGCAGAGAGGGCCGTGTCGAGAAGGTGGGACCCATGCGGGCAGGAACCTGGTCCCGTTTGCTCATGGCTGGCTTCCTGAGGCCGGGCATGGAGGCTAGCAGAGTCCAGGCTCCATGACTGTTTGTCGAGTGAGCCGTTAAATGCACGAGCCATTGCAACATCTGCCAACTTGATTGGATGTGGGGGAAGAGGAATCATCCAAAGATAACCCCCTTAGCTTGAGCCTGGGTAACCAAGAAAGTAAGTGGAAATGTTCCCACGTGCTGGAATCAGAAACCCAGAGCAGATTTCACACATCACACCTTCAGACATCAGCTCAAACATCTCTTCCTCTTGAACATCTTTCCTGCTCCCCCAGATTAAACCAGGTCCGCCTGATTGACTCTCCCACAACCCCATGAACTTGGCCTTCTGAGTGCTGACCTCACTTGGATTTACTGTATCTCCAGGGCCTAAAAGAGTGTCGCAGGGCTCAGGCAAGCCCTCTGATTGGCCCTCCATGCTCCACACTTCCTCTCCTATTCCTCTTTCTCCTCTTTCTCTTCCTCTTTCCCCTCCTTCTTTTTTTTTCCTCCTTTCCTCCTGCTTCTCCCCTCTCCCCTCCTCCCCCTCCCACTCCTTCTCTTCCCACTGCTTCTCCTCTACCTCCTCCCACTCTGGTCATCAGAAGCTGAGTATTCAGGGAACTTCAGTTGACGGTTTGGATTAAACCGCAGGAACTGCAGGATGACCTGACCTACAGGGCAGGGGTGGAGTGGGAAGTGGGACAACTTATACAAGAATTTGGCCCCAATTCACCTGAAATTGGATACTCCCAGATCTGAGCTACAGGCACTGGGAACTGGGTTTGGGGTTTATGAACCTCACACCACACAGGTCACAGCCTCCCAACAGACACATACACCTAGTAACACACAGCGTATCCCCACTACACACCAGCACCGTGACACCCAAGTCTCCAAGAAGCCAAGTGTGAGGCAACCCCCCACAGCACCGCCACCTGGTGAGATAACACACTCATTAGAGCACCCACCGGACCCCAGACCACTGGCCCAGCATGCATCTCAGTCACAGCATGAGCACACACAGGACATAACGACACCTGACACACACACCACAGCCACAGCGCGGCAGCCCTCCAACCTCTGGCACACAACACACAGAGTAAGTGCTTGGCACTTGTACAGCACAGTGACAAACCAACAAACACCCCTGTGGCACCCAGCACTTTCTGACACAGTGACACAATACACACATTACCACCACCCCCACTCATCACACACACACACACACACACACACACACACACACACACTGAAAAGAGAAAAAGAGCTTTTCTCCCCTCGCCCTCCCTCCCTCCCCATGTCTTGGCCACTGGGCCATGTCACGCCTGCCTTAGGACCCTGGCTCCAGAACACAGAAGAGCTGGTGGGCCCCATTTCCTAGAAGGCTGCGGATTTGGCCTCAGCTGATCAAACACAGGCTAGGAGGTCCACATGTGAACTCTGGCTCCAGGGGTGGCTGGTAGTGGTCCGCACCAATGAATGGCAGTCAGCAGCTGACTGCCGTGGGACACTCACAGGGAGGGACCAACTGGACTGAGCTTTGTTGTTGGGGGCCAGGCAGGACCCAAGCTGACTTGGCGCGAGGGGGGTGTCCCGCGTTCAGGCTGCTTGTGGTGGGAGGAGCACAAGGATGCCTCTGCAGCAGCAGGGGCCTGAGACAAGCTGAGTCAGGAGGTGAGAGGAGATGCTATGGTGGAAAGACAGGAAGACTGGTGGAGGGGAGATGGGTTGGAAGGAGAGCCTCCATGCCCCTCTAGCCCGCCCTCAGGGAAGTGACAGGTATGGGCTGGGAAACGAACGAGGCAGGAGGAGCCAGAGCCAGAGGCTCGTACAGGGGCTTGGAAATGAGGCTTTCAGAGAAGAACAAGAGGCTGAGGGTGGGGTACACAGGGAACAAAGGATAGAGAAATGTAGAAGTGTACTTGGAGGCTATGTCATCAGACTGGGGCATGTGTCAGGCATGGGCACCCTTGCTGCCCAGAAGTGGGAGTGGAGAATTAGACATTGGTCGGGAAGAAGAGGACCCACTGATTAGAGCTGAAAATGTGAAGGAGTCGGGCCATTATGGAGAGAAAGAAGAGTGGGCTGTTGATGAGGGAAGCAAGGGGGAAGTACACATGGGAGAAAGGAGACCATGGTGAGGGCTGTCATGCCACCAACACTGGGTTCACAGTCACGCAGGCAGAGGGTACCGCAAAGGACTGCACCCCATCAGAGCTCCCAACGCAGCCAAAGCCCTACTCTGACTCTAGGTCACTCCGAAGGCCTGGCCCATGGTTTCCTGTGGCAGGTGGGGAAGGACTGGCAATTTCAGATACTGGTCAAGTTCTGACCTCAGCAGAGCCAGAGGGTGGGAGGAAGGAATGGAGGGAGGCCTTTGGCTTTTTGGGATTGTCATCTGGCTCAAGACGTCCCCAGGCAGTTGACTCAAACCCCATAATTGACATATTTACCTGTGACTTATGCCAAGGGACATAAATGAACGTCCCCTGGCCCACTTGAACCAACCTAAACACGGATGGCCTCGTGACTGGATTCCAATTTTATGTCCCCAGCCACCCCTGAGCCCCTGAATACTTTGGCCCTGGTATCCCCGAGGGGAAAAAACCTCTGAGTTGGGCACTAACCCAGTCTCTAGGGACTAATCCTCCCCTCTTGCCATCCCAGACTAAGCTAATAACCCCCACATGTATCCAACACTTTGCATGTCCCAAAGCATGATCTCATTTGAGTCTCATTAAAACTCTGCGAGGCCAGCAGAGCAGGAATTATTACCTCTATTTTCAGATGAGAAAACTGAGGCCCAGAGAAGCTAAGCAATGATCAAAGTCACACCACTAGCAAGTCCTCTGACTCCAAACCTAGCACCCAGGCTGGAAGGGGTGCCTGCCCCTTTAACCTTCTGTAGACTTTCCCAGTCTCATGGGGAATGTGAGGAGGAGGCTCAGATGGCAAAGCTAGATGAGAAGGGTCTGTGCTCAGGGAGCCTGGAAGTGGATTAGGCCATGCCTACTCTCTCCCCTTCGAAAAGGGATGAGGGAACAGGGAAGGAAAACAAATGCTTCTTGAACATCCACTAGGTGCCAAGTAGAATATTAGGTACCTTACATACATTATCTCACTTAATCCTTATAAAACTCTGGGAGGTAGGTCCTCATTTTACAGTGAGGCTCAGAGAGTGGCACCACTAGGTCTAAAGTCACACAGTGATTAAGTAATGAAGTTATGACTTGGCCTTTGTTCTGATTCTAAAGCCCATGCTATTTGGGCAACATTCTGTGCCCTCCTACCCTGGCATTGACCATTGCCTTGGTACCCATCCAGTAGCTACAGGAAGCTTATCCCTGATGGGCTTCAGTGAACCGCCTTCAGAAATCAGGGAACTGAGAGGAGGGAGGGGAAAGGAAAACTGTGGGGGACGTAAGAGCTCCAAGAGTCTGTGGGAGAAAGCAGATTCCTCCTGGGAACTGTGAGCACTGCCCCTCCCTCTTTCCTTCCTCTCCCTCCTTCCTACCACAGCCTGGCTGGGGCATGGGAACCATGGTCCTGAAGGGCGGCCTCTTGGCAGTTGCAGGCCTGAAGGCAGTGCCACAGAGGCCCACATCCTGGGTCACCTCCCACTCAGAACCACAAGGAATCTGGACGAGAATGCCAACATTTCTATAAACCACCAGATTACATTGCTTCTTCCTTTCCCAAAGCTCCTCTTCTCATCTCCTAATCATTCGCTTCAGAGATGGAACTCCAGGGTTCAATAGACAAATCCACCTCCATTCCCTGCCTAGTAAGCCAAAGAATCAGACTCTTGAAGTTGGTCCTGACCTGCAGAGACCCCCTTCCGCCCCACCTTTAGGCATAATTTGTGTAGACCAATGGGGGTCTCTCTCTTGTTTTGCACTATCTCAAAGCTAGGACATTCCATAGGCTTCCTTGGGTAAATTTTCAGCGTGGCATTCCTCACTGTTAGGATGCTCTTCATAATACGTAACTTTAGCCCATGATGCCAAGTCCTTGCTGTTTTGAATTTAGTGGAAATGGGGAAAGTCACTGCCTGAATTATGACTCTCCCAACAACAAACGAGACTGGGGGACCCAGCTACTCTTCTTGAAACCAACAGCTGTACAGCATCTTTACTGGTTGGCCCAATTTTCAAATTCTCCAGAATTTCAATGGAAAATAAGGTAGAGCTAAGATGGAGGGTATTGGAAGAAAAGTCCAGAATAATGTAAAAAACATTAGACCTTGTGAGTAGACCTATTGGACTCTTGGCTATCATAAATGTCGTCACCGTCATCATTGTCAGTTGCTCCAGTCTTCATCACCATCACCATCACCACTGCCACCACCATCTTCACCCCCATTGCCATGTTTATTGCTATCACAGCCATCAACATCACCATCCTCACCATCACCTCCACTACCACCTTCACCACCACTGCTTCCACCACTAGTCTCAACATCACTAACTCCTCCATCAGTCACCGCCATCACCACCTCTAATATCACAAGCACCACATCTACCATCATCACCACCTTCCCCACCATTATCACTACCTCCACATTACTATCTCTACTTCCATCATCATCACTAACATTACCACTTCAACCATCATCACCCTCAGACTCTTCCTCATCACCATTTCTATCTCTAACAACCATCACCACCTTCATCATTATCACTACCTCAATCACCATTACCAAGTCCATTAACACCATTGCCATTACCACATGTGCCATCACCATCATCACCTCTATCATCACCACCTCTATTGTCCTTCTCACCTTCACCTTCATCACTGCCATCACCGTCAACGGTATTATTGTTAACACCTTCCTTGCCACCATTGACACTGCCACTATATTCATTGGCAGTAATATTATGATCACCACCACCACCATTTTTATCATTAATGAAATATATTGTTGTGGTTCATGCCTTCAAGGACCCATAGACAATTGGTAGGTACTCAGGCAGAAAGGAAAGAGCATAAGGACAGAGAACAAAAGTGTGGGAATTTTGAAGTCCCCAGATGTCCATCTGAACTGTGGCCAGAGAAGTGTCCCCATTCACGGGTGCAGCTCTATCCTGGAGAGTGAGGGAAGCAGGACAGGACTTCAGACCTACAGTAGCAGATGGTAAGGGCAGCCAGCCACCAACTCCCAGAGTACATGGAAAGTCAGCCCCAGCTGAGCCTCAGAAATGGCCAGGGCCAGGCCAGGCAAGATGGTGCCCTGAGAGACAGAGGCCAAAGGACAGGGCATAGGGGTAGGCTAAAAATGCTATGGAAGGGCGCTAGGGAGATATAGAGTGGTTGGCTCTTAGACTCAGTCCCTGGTTGAGGAGCATTTCTTCAACGTATCCAGATGTCCCTGGATCACCCTGGAGTTTTGGTCACCTTCCATGTTCTCGGTCACTGGAGCATGCAACGGCCCTAGGACCAGCCTCTGTGATTCACTGAGAGGCTGCAACACCCAGCCTAAAGGAGATTCCACTAGACCCAAGGAGAGGGAGGAGGTGGCTTTCCCAGTGCCATTGCTTTCCTCTTCCCTCCCCTCCCTTCGAGAGCCTCCTGTTCTCTCCCTTCTTCTAATACCCCCTCCTCTCTCAACCCCTTCTCCCACTACTGCCTGCACACCTGGCACCATTCCCAGTCTCCCCTCCAGCCTGCCTCCCAGCATCTGCTCCTTAGTTCCCTGCTGTTTCTTCTCCATCTTCCCAGCTTTCTCTTATCCTCTGCTGGACAGGCAGGGCTTTGAAATGCATTGGGTGAGGACCACATAGCATCCTGGAAGAGACTGTTTCTTAAGCTAACAGGCTGCCCTGTTTCTTGAATGTCTGGATAAACTGTCCTTTGTCCACTTTCATGCCATGAATCCTGATGCTGAGAGGGGAAGAGGCTTCTTAAGTCATCAGCTCCATGCACCCAAGTCTAGGCTTCTCTCTGTGCATGTGGCCTTTGCTCCTGCTTCCTTCCAGGGGGACATCCCCAGGGTCTGCCCAACACCTCCAGCCTCTCCTATCGGGTCTTCCTTCACACACTCGGCCCCACACTGGCACGTACATGCACATACTCACACTCCCCACACAGCAAAGATGCCCCTGACAGCCAAGCTCTCCACATACCAATTATCATCATCATCATCCTGTACACCCACCATGGGCTAGGTCATGTACTAGGACTTTCGTCTACTTTCACTCATTTCCTGCTATGTCCCTGTGAGTTTGGCATTTGTACCCCCTCTTTCTACAGATGAAACTGGGACTTAGATAAATTCGGGGACCCATGTACCACCATACAAAAAGTGTAGAGCTGGGTTTCCAACCCAGGTCTGTCTGACTTCAGAGTTTGTGCCTTGAACTCCAAACTACAGCACTCTCCTGCCTGCATCTGCTCCTGTGTAGACATACACAACAGCACGCCATATCCTCTTGCTCACATGTCAAACACGTGTGGTACACATGCTCATAGAGCACACACTCCATACCCAAAGTGCACACATTTCATACACTATACACACACACACAGAACCCAGCCCCAGGAAGAACACACCTGTTCAGCCTACTCATTTGATAAACACTGATTGAATATCTACTGTGGGCCCGCCCGAGTAGCTCTGCCCAACATCAAGCACTGTACTCACTCAAGAGAGGAAGAAAATGAGCAGTCCTGAGTGCCTACCGTATGCGAGACCCCCTGTCAAAGGGAGTCCATGGTGTCAAAGGAACATGCATGAGCCTGCATATACATGTGTGCATGCACACATGCACAAACACATGCTCGCTCTAGCTGGAATTAGTCCTGGGCCTGCCACTCCTGGGGCCCTGAGACCCAAGGCAGACAGAGGAGACGGGAATAGTACGTGATATAGGTACCGAGGGGAGGCGGAGAGGCTAGTGGTTACTGAACCCACTGAAATGAAATCTGAAGACTCCCAGACTGTGCAAAAGCTAGGAGGAAAGGACCTCAGAGGTCTTCCATTCCTGCCCCACCAATGAATTATACTTGTTAACAAAGGCAGCCCAAACTGGGAGGTACTGTGTCCTGCCAGCCTTCACAGGCTCTGGAACCCAAGCTACCTCTCTGGGCTCCAGGGACCCTGGGCGAGCATCTATCAGCCTTCTCGTGCTATCCCACCACTTGTGGCATGACTTCACTCTACTTAGCTCCCCAGTAAGGGAAACAGACAGGAAATTAAAGATAACTAGGCAGTTTGAGAGGATTAAGGATAAGGGAGAGCAACATAATTATGTCATAGTTGCTATTGGACAGGAGAGCAGACCAAGGGAAATGTAAATGGCCTAAACCAGCCCATTACAAGAGCAAAAGGGCAAGGCCAGCAAGCAGATAAGAGTCTTGACGGGACAGAAACATTAATCACCCAGCAAGCCTGCAACCCCAGCCCAGCCTACCAGGGCAATGGACCCAAGTATAGAAAGTCAGAGAAGGATCTTGATGGGCTCGCATGGGGCAAAGAAGCTGCTCTGTGTCAGCTGACCTGGCAGAGCCTCTGACACAGGGAGGGAGGTGGGCTTCGTAGCTGGCATCCCTTTGGTCTGGGAGCTAAGCCAGCTCCTTCCATGTCTTGAAGGAAGAACTCTGAGCCCAACGACTCCAAGCATAGGGGATCTCTAGTCAATGTCATGTACTAGAAAGTTCCCTGGACTGGGAGTCAATGGGCCTGGGTTCCACACCCAATCCTGTACCATCCTAGCTGTGTGGCCTTAGACACCCTCTCTAGACTTGTACCTCCATTTTGTTATTACAATGAATGGGCTTTTAGAAGAAAATCAATTTCATAGTACTGGTTTTAAATCTTTTTAAGTTTATTTTAACCATCTACTTTTATAGATTCTTTTTCAGAAGTTTAAAATTTTGTACATATGTACATGTACATATTTGTTTAGTTTGGGTTTATTTCTATAGTATTTTGTAAGAATTAAAATAAACATTTGATCACCTGGTTAAAAAAAATAGAAGAAGGAAATGTATTGAAATAATAACAGCTCACATTTAGTGAGCAATTCCTCTATGAACTAGCACAGAGGTTGGCACATATTTTCTGTAAGGGACCAGGGAATACAATCTCTGTTGCAACTACTCAACTCTGTTGTTGTAGCACAAAAGCAGCCAGAGACAATGGGTAAACAAATTAACCTGGCTGGCTCCAATAAAACTTTATTTACAAAAAGCAAGCAGAGAGACAGATGTGGCCTGCAGGTTGTAGCTTGCTGACCCTTGAACTGAAGACTGTACTAACCGCTTTATTTACATGATCTCATCTGATCCTCAAACAACCTTGGGAAATAGACACTACTCTTATTATCCCCATTTGTTAGATGGGGAAAATGAGGCACAGAGAACTTAAGCAACTAGCCCAATGTCATACAGCTGGAAAGTGGCAGAGCCTGTCTTTGAACTCGATCAGTTTGGCTCCTGAACGCATGGTCTTAATCTGTACCACATGCCCTTCCAGGATAGGAACAATGGTAATATAACAATACTAACTATTACTTGCATTTCCATAGGACTTAAATGGTTGCAAAAGGTCTACCAGAAACACCAGCCATTCTCCCTGAGGCGCTGTGCCCATGACCCACTGGTGTGTCACAATCAGTTGCACATTGTGTCGAAAGTCATTTGTTGCTAATAATAGCCTTAAAAATGATTTACGGCTATTTTAATAAACTAGAGTTGACCCAATGTTATCCCTCTAATAATGTCCCTCTCGCTCACTTGCATTCAGATATGTTTCCTGGAAAGAGCGAAAGGGCTGGAGTTCCAGCCGCCTTGCCAGGAATGCCTGGAGAGG
>NW_006798085.1:2376402-2394665 GCF_000442215.2 Lipotes vexillifer
TGGAGAGGATGGCGGTCAGAGGCTGGGCGTCTGTCAGTTACTGGGAGAGAAGCAGGGAGCAGGCGAAGCACGGCTGATACGGCCAACTGCCCTGGATCGTCATCAAGGCTCAGGCAGTCAGGATAATTATTCCCATTGGACAGCTGAAGAAACCGAGGCTTATGGAGATGTAGCGAGGGGCCCGAGGTCACACAGGTAAGAATGTCAGACATACGCTATTGTGAATGGTAAGAGTCAAATATTACATTAGAGGAAAAGGCAAGGAGCCAGACAGAATGGCGTTCAAATCCTGCCTCCAGCACTTATGTGAACAGAATCTCTCTCGTTGGGCCTCAGTTTCCATATCTGTAAGATGGGGATATAGACACCACCACACATGACAGGGCTTGTTGGGAGGCTCAAAAATGAGATAATAAGGAATGTCTGAGGTTGCTGGGTTGTTTTGCCTGGACGAGAGAAGACTCAGAGAGAAGAAAGGGGGTGAGAACTCACCTTTAAGGCGCATATACTATGGGCCAGGAAAGCTCCCAAAGCTATCTCAAAAAATCCTCCTAGCAACTCGGAGGTGAGAACAGCTATCTCCATTTTACAGATAAAGAAACTGAGTCTTGAGGTCATCTGGCTGGAAAGTGAGGTAGACTGAACTGTGAGTCCAGAGTACTCTGAGCCTCAGCAGCCTTCAGTCATGTGGGTGGAGCACCAGATGGGAAAGCAGAGGGGTTCATGCAGTCATAGATATTGCTTGAGAGCTTGCTATGTGCCAGACATTGTTCTAGGCACTGAGGACACAGCTCAGAACAAAACAAAGTCCCTGTCCCCACGGAGCCAGAACTCTGAAGGGCAACTATGCACACTTTGGGCTTTCTCCCATTTTGTGGTGCCATTCCAACTCCACTATAATCCTGGGCCAAGTGTCTGCTCTCTTCCTCAGTGTACCCCCATAAACTCTTCCCAAGGGAAAGAAAAAGGAGCACTGTCTACCCCAAGCCCTCACCCCAGCAAAACATGGCATCCTGAGTGGCTGTCCGCCCAGCCAAGAACAAAGGCTGGAGGAGACAATCGTGTGCCTCATCCCAGGATGTGAAGGCTCAAGACACCATCCTGGCCTAGACCTGACCCTGGTGAGCTGTCCTTGGGAACAATGGTTCAGAGGCGTCTTCCCCAGGACTCCCACCAAGGATGGGAAGTAGGGCTCGGGACAGGCTGGCCCGGGCGTTGTTTAGAAGGCACGTTTCCTGGCTGACTCGGCAGTCAGAGTGCCTGGGGTACTGGAGTGGGCTCAGGAGGGCCTACAGCTTTCCTCCTGTTTTCCAGAACAAAGCCACTGTTTCCACTATCACCTTCCTGCTCTTGGAGGAGGCCGCAGGGGCTGCAGAGCTGAGCTCTACCTCCTCCGGCCCAGGACACAGGCTTGCACGCGCCCACACTGCCACACAGGAGTTGCTGCCCTGAGCCAGGAGTCTGAGAGATTCAGACCCACCCACAGCACAGGCCGTTTCTCACACACGCTGGAAGCTGGCGAGTGCCAGGCGGTGGGACAGCGGGATGCCTCACATAGCCAGGCCGCGGGCAGCTTGCTGGCAGGGCAGTCCTCCAACAGTGAGTCCAGGAAGCTCGTGGCCCATGGGTACACACACAACAGCTAGGTAAGGTGGCAGTCAGCTAGGAAGGGCTCTGACAGCTGGCCAAGCAAGTGATCCGCCAAGCGCTCACTAGCCAGGTAAGCAGCCTGCCCTTCGCTCACACTAGGCCTGAGTGGGGGCTACAGGCACAGGCCCCTGGTGAACACTGGGGAGGGGGCAATATCGAGGCAGCCAGGCAACCAAGGGAAAGCACTAAACCCTCAGCAATGCAAAGAACTCACCCCCCACCCCCTGCCCCACCCAATGCTGTGCCTTTGATCACACACACAGGCCAGCCCTGGCCCTGCCTTCCACATGTCCACATTTCTTCTGCACATCTGGAAAGGGTGCTGGGCCTTTGGGCCTCACCTCTGTGTGAACCTCTTCTTTGATCACACCAGCCACAGGGAGAGAGAGAGAGTTTGGGAGGGGAGTGAGCAGAGAAATTCTCCCTTTCTCTGCCCCTCTGTACACAGCTCACTAAGGCTCAGAAAAGTCAAGTCACTTGCTGAAGGTCCTCCAGCAAAATATGCAACCACCATTCTGAGTCCTGACCTTCCATGGGCCGAGGCCTCAAGGAATCCCATAGTATCAAGTGGAAAGGACTGGGGAATGTGCCCCCAGATGACAGAAAAGCAGAGAGCCACCTGTTTCTTCTTCTCCATCTTAACCATGTAGATAAATATAACACCCCTCCTGTTACAGCCCTTGACTGTTTACAGCGTGCTTTCAACTTGTTCCTCCATTTAATCCTCCCAACAGCCCTGGGAGGAGGGTATTCTTCTTCTCCCCATTGTATAGATGAGCAAACTGAGGCTCGTTCAGGCAAAGTGACTTGCTTGTCCAAGGCCACTCAGCATGGAAGAGTTGGCATCGGGATTTTAGGTCAGGTCTGTGGTCCGTAGAACACTTGAGTGTTCCCTCCACTTTCAGTGGAAAACTCGAAGGCTATAAGTGAGAAGGTCTGGCCTGTTGCAAACAGGGTTTGAGCTTGAAATGGAATAGGTACTTACTGATGGGCTGGTTCCTAGGGTATTGTCATGTCTGACTGTTGATGCCAGCCTGCCAGGCCTCCCATTAATCCCCAGCCCTGATACCTTGTCTGCAGTACTCCCAGCCCCTGTGGATGCTACCTGGCTGGCACTAGGAACAGGGGCCTAGGCCTGCCTACCCAGCTCCTCGAGTCAGGCCGCCCCCTAGCTCCTCTCCCTGCTCTGCCGGTGGCATGGCTCAGGGGCTGGGGGTGGTGCTGGGAGGGAAGCCTGAGTCATCCTCAGGCCAGGAAGCACAATGTTTGGCAAGGTTCCTAGGCCCAGCTAAGGAAGGAGCAGGAGCATTGAGTTACAGAGGCCGCCTAGGGCAAGGGGGAGGCAGTGTAGAAGGGATGTCGGTGAGTCCCGTGGAGATGGGGCACCCACAGCAAACCGAGGCCCACAGGCTCCAGCCAGGGAAAGGACTCAGGGAGCACTGGGGCCACCTGTCAGGGGCAAGGCACAGATTGGCCAGGGACACCTTTATTCTGTCCAGCCCTCCTTCCCAAGCCAGGACCTCCAGCCAGGGCCCTCTCTCCCAGAGGAGCTGTGTGACAGCCAGGACCCTTCCAGAGGAGGGATCCCCTCAGCCACACCAGGGGAGGGTGCCACCTCCCGCCGCCTCCCTCCACCTCTTCCTGTCCCGTCCTTGGCCAGCAGTGTTTCAGAACATACTGGTTCTTGGCTGGCTGTTTACTTAGGAGTCAGAAACATCAAGTTCCAAATTCATTGCTACAGCTTCAGCTCTCACCTCATGTCAGACCAGGCCAGTTCAAACTGCTCCTTGAGCTCCAGGCCCACAGACTTGACAGCTGACTCGATATGTCCCACTGGGGTGACCTCCCATACCTCCAGCTCAACTGGGCCTAATCTAAACTCATCTCTCCCCAGCTCCGAAGATAAAATCCATCCTTTGTCTCCAGGAGTAATATCACCTTCCGTCAGCCGTGCATCATTCTCGACGTGCCTCTCTCCTTCCTTCCTCCGGTGTTCATTGACCACATGCCAGTGCTGGGCACGGAGCTGGGAGACAGTGGTGAACAAGTGATTGCGATCCCTGCCTTTCTACAGCTGACAGAAAAATCCCTGTCCAGGTTACTAAGGGCTGAGATGAGAGCAGTCCAGGGGGTTGAGGGAGTCTGTAAGAGGAGTGGAGATTGTGGAGGACCTCCCAGAAAGCTGAGGCCTGATCAGTGAGGAGACCGGAGCCCAGTATGTGGGGTTATCGGGCTGGGGGAGGGGTGGCAGGGAGGGAACACTGGACTATTCCAGGTGGAGAGGAGCATGTGCCAAGGGCAAGGGTAAGGGAGCGTGTGCAGCTAGTGGGGGACTGGGAGAAGCTGCATATAACGTACCTGGGAGGAGATGGAGTTGGAGAAATGGCTAAGCACCAGGGCACCTGGGCCTCGTAGGTCACTGGAAGTTTAGACTTTATTCTAAGAGCCGTCAGGAGCTGTTAGAATGCTTTAAGCAAGTGAGTGAAACTCTGATGGGAGTTTCACTCACTTGCTTACAGTCTTCCTCACGCTGACATTCAAGTAGTGTAGCTCCACAATGGCTCTCTGCCACCTTTGATGCCTTCTGTCATCAACCTCATGGGCCTACACCCAGACTATTGCACTGGCCTCCATATGGTCCCTCGTTTTCAGGTCTTGGACCCTCCCATGCCCCAATCCAGCCTCCAACCGTGAGGGGAAAAAAATATTACATCTGTCAAATCAGATCATATCACTTACCCTGCTTCAAGTACATCCATAGCTCCCCATGGATTTCAGGATAAAGTCAGGTTTCTCATCCGGGTGAATACACAGACCTTCCGACTCCAAGCAGGCCCGCCCCCCCCACCCCGGCTCTGTCATCCTTGGCCTGCTCACACCATGTGTTCTATCCACAAGGCCCAATGTGCCAGCTCCCCAGAATAGCAAACCTCTGGGCATTTGCCTCCACTTGTCCTCACTCGATTACTCTTCTCTGTCTTCTGCAATTTCTCCCTTGTGCTTCAGGGTCTTACTCCAAGGTCACCAGCCTGCCATTTCCCATCCCCCTTCCTTTGCCCTCACCAAATCAGGGCAGTCAGCACCTCGCTCCAGTGCTCTCGGGAGCCTCACCTGCCATTTTCAGAGAGCTCCTTCCGGGGTTAACTCTGTGCAGCACGAATCTGCCTCTCAGCTTCATTCTATTGGTGCCTCTGCTCTGTCCCTCTGGAAATGGCTTCCCAATTTAGGCCTCAGGAGTTGGCCCCGAAGTCCAGATCTGGCCTAACTTACTCACTTTCTTGCAGGCTTACTGTCAAACCCTGGCTGAACTGTGGCCTCTCCCATCTTGAATCCCAGCAGCTCCTGGGCTGGAGAAGTCTTCCTGGTCAGGGTGTTCCATGGAAGCCTTCTCTCTCCAGCCTCCCCTCTTCCTAGCATTCTGTGGCTAAGCAGCATTGGCTGGCATTGCCTAGGCTGGGATCAGGGCTTGCGTGGCCCTGGAGAGCAGTGGAGGTGGGCGGGGGCTCTCCCTGGCGAGGAAGGCCCACAGTCTGCTATGGATACCTAATGCCATCTTGGGGAGGGAATGGGGGAGCCAGGCTGGGTCTGCCCATTGAAGTCACCATTTTAGAGGGAGAGGTTAAGTTTGTCCCATGGCAGAGAAACCCATCTTTCCTCACCTACCCAGCTCCTTCCTTTCGCTGGACAGGGGGCCTGCTTAGGCCCAGGGTTGATCGGATTCAAGAGGTGTGGAGACCTTCACACACATTCCCCAAACTAGGGCCAGCTCAGGAAGCTATAGGCTCCTGCCCCTCCTCCCCAACTTCCACACCGCTGAGCCCCTCCTTCCACATCAGCTTGGGGCCTCTGGGTTGCTTTCAGGAAGGGGGTGCTTCTCTCTACAACACAGCTTGGAAGGGGGAGAAGGGGGAAAGATGGCTTGATATGGATTTTTGTGGTCGGAGGTGATTGGAATCCCAGCTGTGCTCCCCAGCCCCTCCCCTCTCCTTCACCAGCGCCCCTCCCTCTTCAGAGATGGGCAAGGGAGGGAAGGGGGAGAAGAGGGGCTCTGCTGTCCCCTCAGCGCTCTGAAATACCTCATGAGCGCTGCAGCCAAATTTGCCAAAATGACCAGCAGGCCCCGGGGCCTGGCTGTGGGGCAAAATATTTGAGGCCAAGACTATCCTGGGTGATTTCGGGGCTAGTGCTTCGGAAGCTTTTTCCCCAGAAAGTAGGCTCTAGTCAGAAGGTTCCCAAGGCTGGCTTCACATTAGAATCACCTGGGGAAGACTATTAAAATGCTGATGCCCGGGCCCCAGCCCAGAGGTTCTGTTCTAATTGATCTAGGCTGGAGCCCAAGCCTTGGGTGTTTCTAAGGTGCACGCAGGGCCGAGAACCCTTGCTTCAGAGCAGAATTTCTCAACCTTGACACTACTGACATTTTCGGCCAGACCACTTTTGTTGTGTGGGGCTGTCCTGTGCATTTGTGGGATGCTTGGCAGCATCCCTGGTCTCTACTTACTAGGTGCCACTAGCAGTTAACCTCCCTCCCCAGTCCCTCATATGTGACAAGCAAGAATGTCTCAAGGCATTGGAAATTATCCCCTGGGGAACAAAGTAGCCCTTGATTGAGAACCACTGCTTTAGCGTCAGGGACAGCTTTGAGGTGGAAGCAAACATCCTCTACAAGGGTGGAGCCTCCTTCAGAGCACCCCCGGGGGCCAGCTGTCCTCCCCTGAGCCCCTCAGGAGGTCAATGGTGACACAGCCTCTCTGATCCCTTGGAATCTGACCTCATTCTTTTCCCCTGGGGACAGAGAACTAGAAACCAAAAGTCACAGCCTACTTGGGGATCCAGGGACACTAGAGGTGCCTCAGACTTCCTCTGTGACCATATATGCTTCGAACTCGATTTGACAAACATTTCTCAACCACCTGCCAACCACTGGCCATTGTGCTGGGTGCTGAGGGCCCAGCAGTGAACCAGACAGACGCTGTCCTTGCCCTCGCGGGGGCACATGGGCTCGAGCAGGGGTCAGGAACCTTTTCTGTAAGGGCCACATAGTATTTATTTGGGGCTTTGCAGTCTGTAACACTGCCACTGTGGTGTGAAAGCAGCCTTAGACACTATGTAAGGGAATAGGTATGGCTGTGCTCCAATAAAACTTTATTTACAAAACCAGGCAGTAGGCCAGACTTGGCCTGTGGACTGTAGTTCACCAACCCCTGGTCTAGCGGAAGAAACAAATAAGTACCCAAGTATTTACAATCCAGGATGAATGATATGATACAGAGATCCACAGGGCAATGGAGGACAGTGGTAGAGGGGGGATCAGAGCCCACAGGAGGGACATCTGACCTAGACTGGTGTGGGGGGTGGAGAGAAATTCGGGAAGACTCCCAGGGAAGAGGTGACACCTGAGTTGCATCCTAAAGGACACATATAGATTGATGTATAAGCTGAGATCCAGAGGTTGAGGAGGAGTTAGCCAGGTGAAGGGTGAAAGGACAAGTGCTTGGGTCTGGGCAAGGCTCAGGAGCAGAAGATGGCCTGGCATATACTCAACATGGCAGGGAAGGTGGAGAGCAAGGTGAGATCCTGCAGGCTCTTGAATTTTATTGTTGACCCCTGGGATTTCTGAGCATGGCAGTGATGTGATCTGATTTGTCTTGGTAAACATTCCTTCTGGCTACCTTGTGGGTAAACAGGCTGGTGGTGGGGGGCAGAGTGGAAGCAGGAAGAGGGGAGGAGACAACCACAGGCAACAGATGGTGAGGCCGAGACCAAGGTGGAAACCATGGAGCAAAGTGGATTAATTCAGCCTGTGTTGGAAGTAGGGTGGGCAGGACTTGGTGGTTGATTGGTTGTAATAGGCGTCAGGGGAGAAAGGTGTGGAGGATGCCTCCAGGATTCTGGTGGGGATGTAGTGGTGCCATCCATTGAGAGAAGAGACACTGGAAGAAGCGCAGGCTCAAGAGGATAACAGCTGCTGGATTTAGTTGGGACATGTTGAATTTGAGCTAGGTAGGTAGGGGACATCCTGGTGGAGATGACCTGTAGGCAATTAGAAATGCTGTCTTTAAGGCCTTATCATAGATGAGCTCCCCTAGGGTGAGAAAGGTGGAAGAGAGAGGGGAGGGGCAGGGAGGGTCTGAAGCCCTGAGAGCCTCCAGTAGGAAAGAGACTATGAAACAGTGGCCAAAGGGTTGAGGAGAAAAGCTGGAGAGTATTGGAGCCCCTTCCTCTGTCTGGTTCTTCTAGGCTGCTCCTCAGAGCACTGAAAGGTTTCTCCTCACTCACCTCCAAGACCTCTCTCATTCTGTGGGCACAGCATCTAAGGACACAAGACAAGAGTGCGACAAAGTCTTCTGGGAGCACAGGAAGCCCTTCAGCTTTCAGGAACCAGAAGAGGCATCACAACTTTGAAGAATAAGGAGGTTTTCCACAGGCCCAGGAGGTGAAAAGGGATGGAAGTGGAAGGAGTGGGGCTGGACAGGGTGGGCTAGACATTCCTTGCCAAAGGAGCTGGGTGGGAAAAAACCCAGAGGCAGGACCACGTAGAAAGTGCTGTGGAAATCCTGAGCGGCTAGTCTCTCCCAGTGGGGTCCCAGCATGCTGGGGGGAGAGTGGGAGGAGGTAGAGTGATGATAAAGAAAACTGAAGGGAGAGTGAGCACCTTGTGAAATTGAAGCCTGTGTCAAAGCCCACAGCTGTGTGACCTTTGGACACATCACTAAACCTCATCTGCACTAACACTTTCCCATCCCTCTGGGGAGAGGATGGAAGAAAAGCCTTTTAGGCTGTGGAGTTGGTGTGTCTTCAACCCCTAGCTGGTTTTCTAGAAAGATCTCATAGATGGAGAATGTCACGAAACCCCAGGCGGCAGCCAGAGCTGGCCACAGAGTCACTCACGGGGACCCTGGCCCTGCCCCTACTGCCCTGTCCTGTCTTTGATGACAACTAGGTTTCCCAGCCTACAGGAAGGAGCCAGGAGAAAAAGAGACTCTGTACTGGGCTCAGGACAAGCCTGATGGAGGCTCCCCCAGGCATTTTCTATTCCCACCCTTGCCAGCCACCATCTGCATCACTTGGGTAGCCTTGGAGAGAGAAGACAGCAGGAAGGGCCTTCCATTGCCTGGGTGCCCACCGTGGACCTGACCTGGTGCTTTTTCACAGCTGAGTAAATGGCCAGGAAGCCAGGAAGCAGCGGGACCAGGACTGAAACCCAGTCTTCCTTCCTGACTCCCAAACCCATGCTTGCCCTGGTCACCCCAGCCACCGCATGAATTAGTTCTAGGAAGGCCTTATCTGTGGCCGTGTGTCTGGAGCAGTCTCTGCTGACTCCCTTTGCTCAAGATGGCCCATGGGTTCCCCTCAAAGCCTTCCCTCTCCTTCCCTTCATCTGACCTGTCCTTCCCTGGCACATACTCCCTGCAGCCTGCCACTCCCTGCAGCCAGTGGCTGCCCACTCCACTAGGGCCCAGACAGATGACGGTGGAATAATTGAAGTGTGCTTCCCATGACCTTGAGCTCTGGCATAGCCAACTTCCCTTGTGGTGTTGGTGTTGATGACAGCTGAGTGGCAAGAGGACACAGAGAGACGGGCCACGTCGAAGCAGGCATGGCCAGGATATCCCAGCCGCCTGACAGGGCAGCTGCCTTCCCCTCCTCATGCAGGCAGCTGGGAATACCCCCTGTCAAGTGACAGGGCTCAGCCACTGTCCTCCTCCCCCTCAACCAGCCGGGAACACCCGTGCCAACTGATGGGGCACAGTCATTTCCTACTGCCTTAGACAGATCCCCACGTCACCCCTGCCAGTGGATGGGATATAGCCACCTCCTCCTGTTTCTGTTAGGCACCAAGGGATACCTCTGGCAGCCACACACAGACGTACACAACATTGGGGGCTTGCATGCAGAGCTGTGAGAGACACACGGGGCTCCCAGGAACCCTGTGAGGCTATAGATACAGATACCGGATTCCCTTGGGCTTGTGCACTGATGAACACAATTACCACCAGGCCCACACTCTGGGTCCTCACTGTGGACCACTGTAGCCAGCACAGGGAGGAGGCTGCCTGAATGTATATGAATAATCCGGACCCTTCCAGGGCCCAGCCCACTCTTCCAATTCTCAGCTACCTCAACACACAAGTTGTGATGCCAACTCTGGGCAAGGCCCCAGGCTGGGACCTGGGGTTACAGAAAGGAATCAGGAAAGCCCCCCACCCTCACACAGCTCACAGGATAGGAAAGACCCTCTAGGTGATAAATCCGATGGGAACTTAGGTTCAACTGCAAGAACCGTTGCATGTGGAAGGAGCAAGGTGATATTCTGGCCTTCTGCAGCCTTGCCAAGACCCCACCAAGGGGACTGTGTCCAGTTATGGACCCCACGCTAAGGGGTCACAGACCAGCCTCTTTGAGAACAGTCAGAGCTGAAGGGGCTATTTGGTTAGACTCAGGGGAACTTGAACTCTGAGTTCAGACCTCCGAGGGGCTGTCACAGGGAAGATGAGGCGTGTGGCCCCAGGAGACAAAGCTAGGACCCATTGATGGAAGCCATAGGGAGACCAATTTCAGGTGAAACTTCTAACAGATGGCTATGCTGAGATAAGACAAAATGCTATTAGAGGAAGCGAGCTTCCCATCACTGGAAGTATGCAAGCAGAGTTTAGGTGATCACTGTGTAAGATGCTGCAGAGGGATTCAAGCTCTGGGTGGGGGTTCAGACTAGATGGCCACTAAGGGTACTTCCAACCTCAGGAGCCCATGTCTCTGGGATTCTAATCCAACCCCTTTATGCTACAGATGAGGAGACTGAGGCCCAGAGAGAGGCAGGGTTATGTTATGCTCAAGGTCACACAAAGAATTAGTGGTCTCAGAGGACTAGACCCAGAATTCCTCACTCCCCATCTTGGATCCCCCTCACTCCTCAGAAACTTCCTTGGAGGATCCAGAAGCCCCCCTCCCCACCCCACATCCTGGGTGGCCTGATACCCTGTGGTCTTCTTTCCCAGCTCCAGCCTGGGCTCAGCTGATGGATGAGCTCCTGGTTTGACTGCCTCTGGCTCCAGCTCCAGTTCCACAGATGGACACTCTTGGGCCGGTTGGCTGAAAGGAAATCCACATTTGACCTGGAGCCAGATGTAGAGCAAAGGAAAATGGGGAAACGGGAGATCCAGAGCCTGGAGGGAGACTAGAGCCTGGGGGCCAGGCTGGGACCCACAGACCCTGCCAACCCTTCAATGCCTAGGTGTTGCTGAGTGAGGCAGGGAGCGTCTTCTGGAGCAGGGGCATTAGGAAGTCCAGTGGGCAATGCTAAGGGCCCCATAGACCCCAGTAGAAATTCCAAAGATATGGGAAACTTTCTTCATTCATCTCAGGCTTCCCTAGACCTCACCCTGGATATACCCCAGACCTTTCTTCTCTGAACAGAACCCTACAATTCAGTCCTTTCCCTCTGCCTTCATCCTGCCAAACACAGAGGACTTCTGTCCTGCCCATCAGGACATGGCAGGGCAACTTGCTAAACCAGGAAATTATTTCGGTGGAAGAGGTTCTTCTTCTTGTCATTAAGAATGTTGCGCCACCCCCCCACCAAAAAAAAAAAAGAATCTATCCATGCATGCAACCCTTCACATTTCAAAAATTAAAAAAAAACAGAGGTTTGGGATTGGAGAGTGGAAAGGGCTTGGCCAAGGTGACCCAATGACAGGATGGAACACTGACCACCCATCTCCTGTTCTGCAGATATTTTCACCCCATCCCTTAGCATGTTCAGGTTAACAAACTACTTTCTGTGTCCTCCTGGGTCCTTTGCACTTACAGATGAGGTAAGCACGATTACCTTCATTTTAAGAAAAAGGAAACCAAAGCCAAGAGACTCTCAGTGACTTTCCAGCTACCTTTCATGAACAACCAATGATGTAACACGTGTTAATTGTGGGGGAGGAGGTACTATGGATGATGACTTAGAAAAGTGACCCTAATAGTGGACTTTCACGCACCATTTCAGGCCCATGAGGGAGATGTGTGGAGCAGTCATTCCAAAACACCACCCTATAGATAAGAGCCTAAGAATCACCTGAGGAATTAACAAATATATGTTTCTGTGTGTGCATGCACGTGTGCACATATGTATTCTTGGGCTCTATTCTAAATGATTTTGATTCCATAGCCATTAGGTATGCCCAGGAACCTTTATTTTTTTAATTATTATTATTTCTTTTAGTTTTATTGCTCTTTATTTTTGGGGGGGGAATATTTATTTATTTATCTGGCTGCGCCGGGTCTTAGTTTAGGCATGCAGGATCTTCCCTGCCGCTTGTGGGATCTTTGCTGTGGCATGTGCTATCTAGCTCCTGCATTGGGAGCGTGGAGTCTTAGCCACTGGACCACCAGGGAAGTCCCTACTGTTCTTTTTTTTTTTTTTTTTGAATTTTTGAATTTTATTTTATTTATTTTTTTGTACAGCAGGTTCTTATTAGTTATCTATTTTATACATATTAGTGTATATATGTCAATCCCTTTATTTTTAACAAACACCTCAGGAGAATCTGACATGTAGCCAGGATTGGAAGCAACTGCTTTAGGAGAGCCTTACATTCTAAGGGCAGGGCGGAAATCTCTGGAGGACACATGTTTAAACCCCACTCCTGGTGCTAATATGACAAAAAGGGTATGTATGGATATTGGGTAGCTGACAGCAATTTGCCACCATTTCCTCTTTTCTGTCAGAGCCAGAGCATGGGAAGCTGGGCTACAGGGGTTGAATCTTGTTTAGTCTAAGCCTGTTTGACTCGCTTGGAGGGCTTTTAAAAACTATTGGTAATCAGGCCCCACCTCCAGAGATTAAATTGATCTGGGAGTGCAGTGTGGGTACCGGTAATTTTTAAAAGCACCCCAGGAAATTCTCATGTATAGCCAAAGTTGAGAATACTCTAAGCCAGTCACATTAATTCCAACCTTTCTACTGTGTGGTTGGGTTCAGCTTGGGCACGTGACACAATTCTGGCCAATGAGAGGCATGGACAGAAAGCTGCTAAAGAGGACATAAGGGAAGGTTATTATGTCTTCCAGTCTTTGGATTTTGTTCAATTAGAGTGTGATACTCAGAGCTGCCACAACCATCTTATGACCATGAGGAGGCAGACCTAAAGACAAAAGCCAAGGGCTGTGAGAATGGTGGAACAGAAAAATGGGAAGAACTGGAGTTCTTGATTCTTAATAAATCAGCCATCAAAGCACTCATCTTTAGGACTTCCCCTGTGGGATAATAAATGTGCTTATTGTGTAAGCCATCTTGAGTGTGTATTCTGTTACTTGCAGCCAAATGCTATCCCCATTTCATGGGAGAGGAAAGTGAAGATCAGAGAGATTAAGTTACAAACCAAGATCACAGAGCTAGTTAGTAGCAGAGCCAGATGAAGGCTATACCCTTTAGTACTATCAAATACACACACACACACACACACACACACACACACACACACACCAGCCCTCAAACCCTAGGTGGTGTAGTATATTGGAAACAGCATTGAGCTATGAGAGGAGGCCTGGGGTGGAGAGATGGGGATAGAGGCCACTTAGCAGTGATTATCAGGTCAAGCATCCTGTGGGTGTCCCCTGCCTCCCAGCACGGGGGTGGCAGCTGGTGCCTGTTCTGGCTCCATCAGCCATTAATTAAAACCTGACAAGAAGATTAATACGCAGGGGACAGTTTTAATTAGAGACTCCTGGAACGTTAGTGCTGGCATGGCCTTAAGAGACCAGGCATGCCAGTCTCCTTATTGTATAAATGGGGAAACTGAGGCCCGGAGAAGGGGAGGGACTGGCCTAGGGCTCCTCAGGGAGTCTGTGACTCAGGAGTCCAGGTGCTCTGTGTGACTCCCTGGCCAAGCCTCTTTCCTCTGACCTGGGATGCCTCACATATGGGACAGCTTTAATTAACTTATTATCCCATTCAATTTGTCACTGATTCTCAGGGCCCCAGCAAAGGCCTACAACTAAAGCTCCCTTTTGTGCAAATTCTGCCTGGCTCCAGGGGGTTGATAGGATAAGGACAACCATTGAGGAGCCCAGGGCAGCTGAGTTTGACCACCTACTTCCCAGGGTTCGGCCCGACCAGGGCTCCGCACCTGGGAATAATCAGCGCTGAGACATTTCACTTTTTCCTCTTTCACAGGAGGGGTGGAAATATCACTAATCAGTTATCCTAACCTCTCAATTTGCAAAGTGCTGCCTATTATCTCATTGATATTCACATCAACACTGAGCATTAAGGTTTTCTTCCTTTTAAAAATACTTCTATTATTTTTTCAACAAAACATAGTCATCGTAGGAAAATTCACACCATGCCTGTGTATATGGCAAACACTTAAGTTCTCCTCATCCCCTATCTCTCCCCAGCACAACCACTGTTGACAGTTTGCCATCTATCTCTAGACTTCACACACACGTGCGTACACACACACACACACACACACACACACACACACACACACACACACACACACAGGTTGCATTTCCCCCTACTGTTACAATCTGCCCCACCTTGAAGGGAACTCCAGGGCATAGCAGGGAAAGGTCATGGAGGGATCCTCCTCAGAAGCCTCCTGGAGAATGATTGCCTCTCCTTCATGCAGGCATCTAATCAAGGCCCCCAGGTAGCCCATATGGTGCTTGGTGACAATTTGAAAAAGGTGCCCCTCTGGGTAGACAATTTAGAAATGGGTGCCCCCTACTGAGGGCAGACGCCACTCTACACCAGGACACACAGCTTGGCAGGAAGAGCAGGAGCAGAGCACTGGCTCTGTCTTCATGTCCTTTGGGGCATCCCCCATCTCTGCCCCTTTCTGTCCACAGCCACTGTCACTGCCCTAAGTCAGGCTCCCACCACCCGTCCCTGGGATTCCAGCTTCCCTAGCCTTCTCACTAGTGTCCCTGTCTCACATCTGCCCCTCCAAGTCCCCTCCTCACTGCTGCCAGACAGATTGTTCTCAGGCAAAGCAGATTATGCCCCTCCTAGGCTAAGCCCCTCAATTACTGCCTTTTGCCTCAGGATCAAGGCCATGCTCAAGGGTGGCACTTAAGGACCTTAGCACGTCGGCTCGGCACCAGCTGGCTTGAGTATGAATCCTGGCTCTGCCACTTACCAGCTGATGATCTCGGCCAATCCACTTACCTCTCTGTGCCTCAGTTTCCTTATCTGGAAAATGCTGATGATAATGACAGTATCTACCTCATGGAATTGGAGGGAGGAGTAAATGAGGTAATACAGATAACAGCGCTCTGGACAGTACCTATGAGCTGAGGCCCCAGCAGCAATAGAGCACTTGTGGCTCAGGCCCCAAAGAGGCCTCAGCCTGAGTGGGTCTCAGCCGCAGCTCCATGCAAGTCAGAAAATGGAGCTGGAGGTGGAGGGAGGGAAGGAAAGTGCTGTGAGAGAGCCTGAACATGGCCTCATTTTCAGGAGCTGATAGGAAGATCTGACCTTGGCTAGGCAGTTCACGGAGGGCAATGGAACTGTAAGCACAGGCTCCCAAGGCCCCTGCAGTCCCTGAATCCGGTCCTGGGAGGGAGAGAAGGAGGCTGGAATGCCCAGGGGCTCCCTGGCGCCTCCTCAGCCTCAGTTTCCTCATCTGCAAAATGAGGGTTCAAATTACTTCATGGAGTAGCTGTGAGATTAAGGGAATAATGCAGAGAACCCCCCCAGCATAACACTTGGAGCATCACAGGTACTCAAGAAACTCTTGGGGACGGGAGAAAAGAGGAGGGTGCAGACGCCTAGGCCGGAGCAGAGAGCCCAATGCTTCCTGTCCATCCACCAGCTCCACAGGGGGTGACAAGATGGGACACACCCCAGGTACTGCAGGAGCGTTGCTGGGCTTCTGTTGGAGCCAGCGTGGTGAGGGAGAAGGAGGTTTGGCTGCACCCCAGTGCATATCAGGCATTGGAATGAGGGCAGCCAGGCGCCTCACATCTCTGAGCCTCAATCCCCTTAACTGTAAAGTGGGGATAATACCACCAGGCCCACAGGGTTACTGTGAAGCTGAAATAAGCTAATGAACAGAAAACCACATCATACAGAATGTGGGCAGTTATCGGTTTATCATCTACGGAAGAATCCATTTAGAATCAGGGTTCAGAGCCCTGGCTTTGGAGTAAGACTGATTTAGGTAAAAGTCTGGGTCTCCCCTTCCTAGATAGATAGTCTTAGGCAGATCACTTAACTTTCCTTGGTCTCAGTTTCCTCATCCGTAAAATGGGAATAATAATAGTGCCTACTTTACAGGATTTGTGAGGAAATTCACTGAGATCATTTCAATACACTTCACAACCCATGTAAACATTCAATACATATTATTTTTTAAGATAATATTATTCCTCAAGGACAGAACCCAGGTCTTCAACGTCTAAATTTCTGTCTCCAACCTCACCATTTAGCCCCAGTATACTCGATCTGGTACTCGATAAACCCATGTTAGCTAAGAAGTCCTTAGCTCTCAGCCATTTTATAGCATAATGGACTATCAAACCTGGAGGAACTGTTGAATATTCATTATTCTAACCACTTCATTATACAGATGGGAAAACAGAGCCTCAGTGAACGGAAGTGAGAGGCCTCAAACAAAGTACATGAGTGTTGCATCTTAATCCAGAGCCAAGGTCTCCTGACCAGACTCTAACACCCCATGCCCACCAAGGTAGCCCCTTCTCTGGAGTTCTTTCTAAATGTGAGAGATGTCCCCCAGAGGCAGGGGGACACCTGCTATGGCTTGCCCAGAATCCTGCCAGCTTAGGACCTCTCTTCATTTCACTTTGCTGGACTTGCCCCAGGCCACACCTAGCTGGTGGCCTATCCCTGCCTCCGCCTGCCCTCCCTCCACTCTGAGCTCTTCGGCAGCCTAGGCCGGGTGGTCCGTAATTGCTTCCTGTCCTCACAGGCTCTGTTTGTTTGCTCTGTGGCCGCTTCCTCACACCCCAGCACACCGGAGGCGCTGACCAGCAGTGCAGGACTCCTGGGGCCAGGCCCCCAGCCAGCTCTCAGATGTTGGGCCAGCCCTCCCCAGACCCACCACCTGGAGCCCAGGAACCCAGCAAGGCCCTGGAGACACCCTCCCTCAGCACTTCCCCCAGCTTCCGCAGCCCGCCCCCGCCCCCCAGCAGCTGGTCCTGCCCCCAGCTGGGGGAGAAGCCAAAAAATCAACAGGTGGTGGTCCAGAGTGAAGCCCTGGTAGGACTTGGGCTGAAGGGGACGAAGCCCCCCTTGCCCTAGCCCACCCCCACTTGCAGCCCCTGCCCAGTGGGACTTGGACATTAGGTCCAAATGACACCACCTCACATCTAGACTTCGAAACTCTGTTGAGGTTGGAATGTGTGTAGGGGAGGAGGTTGGGGTGGGGAGGGTTACTAAGTTTGACCCTGAAGGTCTCTGAGTCTAGGATACAACAATTCAACGCAGTGAAATAGTAGACCTGGGCTTCAAACCTGCCCCTCGCTGTGTGACATTAAAGCGAGTTATTTCAATTTTCTTAGCTTCCATTTTCTCCTCTGGAAAATGGGGCTAATACACTCTATCCCCTGCCCAGGATTGTTGTGAGGTTGACAGGAGCCATCCTGTGCACACAGCTTGGTAGGTGGGGTGGGTGGGGAGGGTGACCAACCGGCTTACCTGGGACTGAGGCGTTTCTCAGGATGTAGAACTTTTAGTGCTAAAATCTCCACAGTCCTGAGCAAGCCAGGATGAGTTGGTCACCCTCAGAGTAGGTGTTAGGTGAATGTTCGCTCCTGAAAGCAGACCCCACCGCTTACCTCTGAAGACCCTCTCGCTTCTCCAAATAACTCCACGGCACTTGGTATTCCTCAAAGCGTCTTCTCCCAAATCTGCCCTGATGCTTCTTCAGGAAGCCTCCCGGACTCACATCATTCAGCACCTTCTTCTGCTTCCCCTTCCTCAGCAGTTGTGTCCACAGCCTCTCCCATGCTACCGGGCCTTCTCCCCTTCAGCCCCTCTGCCACGAGAACCCATTGTCTCTCCTCTGGACTCTTGTACCTGCTTCCCCTCCAAGCCCCCCGCATCCCATCTCATCCCCGCCCCCAACACCCACCCTCAGACAAATGATCTCTTTTCCACTTTGTTGAGGCTCCCAGCCCCACCCATACCGCCACACACAAGCACCGTACACCATACACATCCCAGGACACCCACACTGTCTGAGTCTCAGTACGAAGGATTTCAGTTTGATTTAGGAACCTTTTGACAGTGGGATAAGGCCTCAGAGGAGTTGAGAGGGGGAGGTCGATAAACTTTTCCCCTGAGGGTAGGGATTTTAAATATAGAACAATTGCAAAGGGCTGGGTGTTGTCTGGATGCAGAGGCATGGCTGCAAGGATCTCTAATGGGTTCTTGCATCTACTGCCTTGTTTCCAAGGTCCCTGGGGTTGTTCCTCTTCCCAAAGCCCCTGCCCTTGAGGCCTACGCAGGCCAGGCCAGGAGAAACAGAACTGAATTCCACTTAGTTCGCTCCAGGCTGTAGATACTGCAGGGAAGTGTGTGCATTGTGTGTGTGTGTGTGTGTGTGTGTGTGTGTGTGTGTGTGTGTGTGTGTGTGTGTGTGTGTGTGGGGGGG
>NW_006798085.1:2395219-2415296 GCF_000442215.2 Lipotes vexillifer
GTGTGTTGTGTGTGTGTGTGTGTGTGTGTGTGTGTGTGTGTGTGTGTGTGTGTGTATGTGTGTGTGGTGGGGGGAGTTGGTGGTGAGTGGGCAAAGCTGGGTGAGCAGTCCCTTGTGCCCTGTTCCTTTTTTCCAGCTAGGGAGACACTGTGCACTGGCTGAGAGTCTGGGAAGGCAGGAGCATGAGCATGGAAAGGACACTGCCGTCTCCTTGGGGCCCCTGGCCGCCAGCTCACACTGCCCCTCCTCAGCCCCCGAGGAAAGCGCTGTCAGCAGAATTCCTCACATCCTGCTGCTGGGGCCATGTTTATCCAGTATAGCAAACCTCCCCAGAAGTGTCTTGTGGCAGCCTCAGAAACCCAGACTCAGAGCAGCCCCAAGAGCATGAGGGAGGGAGGCCCGAGGGAGAGGCTGCGAAAGAGACAAGAGAGTGAAGCTCAGAGATGGAGGGCAAGAGACATAAGCTAAGAGGGCGCCCCTCTGGGGCAGCAAGATGGTGTTGCAGCAAGATGGAGAAACAGGCAGGACTCAGGGGCTGAGATGGGAAACCAGACTGTGAGGGAGAACGGGGGCTGTGCAAGAGAGAGAGATGACGACAAAACCAAGACGGCAACAGAAACGGAGCCAGGCGTAGAGCAAAAAGAAAAAGGAGGAGAAGGGAGAGGGAAATAAAGGGGATGGGAACAGAAGGAGTGGTGGGAAGACAGAAACAGGACTGCGGTGGTCACAGGGCTGGGCAGGGAGGGAAGCAAAATGCAGCACTGGAGGCGGCGGGGTGGGCTGGATGGGGGCGGCCACAGTGCCCCCTCCATGCACAGACATACGGCCAGCCCAGCCCCAGCCAGGGCTGTTTGCAGAAGGAAGCCAGCTCTGTGGTCAGGGCGCCCCAGGCCCGGCGGCAGCCGCCCCCTGCACTTAATGAGATTCTTGTTCGGAACTGCGGGAGATGGGGCCGGGCCACAGAGGCCCCGCAGCGCCTCTGCTCTCACCCGAAGGGAGCCTGGGCCGGGGCTGGAGCCCGAGAGGCGGTAGGGGCTGTGCAGGAAGGCAACCAGACAAAGCCTGGCCGCTGAGGCTACCAGGCCTCAGGAATAGAGGGAATGGCAATGGCAGAGAGGCCTTGCAGCCTCTGCAGAGCTCTGGGGAGGAGGGTGCACGGGAAAGGGCCAGGGCTGGCCAGCAGGAAGGAGGCCTGGGTTCTAATCTTGACTCGCTCTCCAACCCTGGCTGCGTGACCTTGGGCAAGTGCCCTCCTTTCTCTCTGGACCTCAGTTTCCCCATTTGCCCCCACGAAGGGCCAACTCGGGCAGGTGCGGACCGTGGAGAAGCAACGTATGTGCCCTGGCTAAGAGGGCAGCTGCCACTCACCTCCAGCTGTAGCCTTGTGAGAATGTGGACCTGGTATTACTAGATCTTCAGGTTTTTTAGATGTTATAAATCTGGATTTCTGTGTAAAACTCTCCTGAATTTTAAATGATGGCAGCTAATTTCTTCTCAATGTAGGTACTGCATGAGCCAAAGAAAACACTCTGAGGGTCTTAAGTGGCCCATAAGGTGCCTGTTTATGTACAGGTACCTCAAAGGCGCACACCGGCTCTGACAACTGCCACACCTGTGACTCCACCACCATCCTGAGTGGAGTCCAGACCTCACCCAAATCTCACGGTCTTGGAGAGCGGCCAGACGTGACACCAGGAGGAGGCTGCTTTGCCCTGGCATTGGGTGGTGGGGGGCGACATGACCCGAGAAGCTAGGCTTCCAGATGACCTGTTTACTGGCTGGTCATTTGCTTCCAAAGCCCCCACCTCTCCCTACCTCAGCTGAGCCCTTCAAGGCCTTCCTTTGAGAACACATCCTGCCTGCACCTGAACCAAGGACCAGGCAAGGTACTATGTAAAGCCCTCGGGACCAGGCTGAAGAGAGGCAGCTCCCCAGCTGCAGGTCTGTCCTTCCTCTGCCACTCTGACTCCAGGGCCCGGGCTTGGTAAGCACCACCCAGGCCAGGGATTGGGGAAGATGGAGAGGGGGAAGCGGGGAGGGGAGGAAGGGGGTGGAGCATCCTGGTGTGTGCGGCCCCGCCCCTTCCCACTCCACAGCCCATGAAGCCCAGCCAAGCATGACAAGGGTTAATTGGATACCCACAGCTGGAATCATAGAATCATAGGGCTGGAACGGACCTTGGAGGTCATCTGTCAGGGGAAGAGGAGAGATTTTAATTACTCAATTCAGCTGGGTTGGAAACACCCACAGCCCAGGTTGTTTACCTAGGAGGAGGGAAAGCTGGAAAGAGCTGCTAGGCTGGGAGCCTCCTGAAGGGTAGGACCTGGCCACTCGGGGCACATTCCTGTCAGTGCCACCCCCACCCCCAGCCGTGCTTCACTCTGAGGTGGGCACACAGACCTTGGCTGAATAACTGACTAACAGGCAGGACTAGTAGTACCAGGAGAGATCATGAGTGACAAGACCCTGAACCAGGAGGCAAATGACCGGAGCTCTAGGACTGACTCCGTTCAAGGTCACAGGGCTAGGAAGAAGCTGCACTGAGCACTTTCCCATGATGCCTCTTTTCGCAGGACTAGGGCAGGGACTTCAAGAGCAGCTGGGGGGAGGGGCCAGCCACCTCAGCTCCCACTTCAGCAGACTCTGAGCCCCTTCAGGCTTCCTGGTCCAGCCAGTGCTTCCCAGTCTTCTAAGCTCCACTCATAGTGTGATTTTTAAATAAGAAAGCTTCCCCTCATGATTCTCTGCACAGAACCAGGAAAAACATGAGTTGGTTACAACAGGAAGGCTTAAGGTCAGACACCAGGAAGAACTTCCTGAAGGTGGAACCCCTGAGAAACAGCAATCCAGGTGGACTCTGGAGTCTTCTGACCTGAACAGGAAGTGCAATAGGCGGTGGGGAAGTAACATTCAGAACTGGGCAAAGGCTGGCTGAGTGACTTTTCCACTTGTATCCCTCAGCCTAGAGCTCAGCGTTGACAGGTCGGGGGAGCTCCCCAGATTGGGGCAGGGGAATCAATTCACCTCATTTCCTATCACTAGTCTGGAGCTAATGGCACCTAGGAATGTTCCCAGTCTAGCTCTGAGGCTGCTGATTAGAGGTGGAAGCTCGAGGCCACCACAGCCTCTTTCTCCCCATAAGCCATCCAAGAACCCAGCTGAGGCAGACAGACAGACCCAGGCCCCATCGTCTGTCTTCACTACAGAGAAGCCCAGAAATCAATGGTGGCCCCTTGGCTGAGAGCCCAAAATGTGGCTAGGCTGGAGGATAAAGAAGGGAATGGCAGCCATGACTGTAGACACAGTGTGGGAGGGGGGTCAGGGGTGGTGGAAGTGGCAGATGGGGGAACCACATGTCTCCATCCTAAGGCAGAGGGGACTGAGAAAGACACAGAGCTCCCTTGGGAATTCTCAATAGCTCTTTAAGGGGTGTTCGTAGTTACCTTGCTCTCTGCTTTAGAAGTCCAGAGGGTTTAATAACACTTTTAAGTGGCATCTTCTGTGGGGAAGTTCCCCTTGGCTATAGGCCCAGCCTGCGCCATTTCCATCCCAACCCCTTTTCCACAGCCAAAAGGTAGATGTATCCCAGCCCAGGAATTGAAGTTCAAGCACTCTGGAAGTTCCCCCTTGATATCTATCCTTCATCCTTCCTGCTTCAGTACCCCACTCTCTTTCCTTTTGCCCTGCCCCCAAATGGAAATGAAGTCCTCTTTGGTTCCTGAATGGACAAAGCTCAAATTAGAAAACCTCCTGCTGTTCAGGAGGTCATCCTGGTACCCTGCCACCTGTCATTCCCCACCACTCCCATCCCCAGCCCATTCCCTCCTGGGAACTGGCCTAGGCTACAGGGACTAAAGGAAGTGTGTAGGACGAGTCAGGCTGAGAATCTGTTCCTGAGGATCGCGGGGAGAAGGGAAAGAAAGAGGGAGGGGTGGAACTGGGTGGCCTTTGGGCTAAGTCAGATAATAAACCTAAGCCACCTGCCGTTTGAGCCCAGAGTATGAATTGCTAATCGGTTTGGGATTGCACATCCGCTAATGAATTTCTCTCTATTCCCAGAAGGTCTCTCTGGAGCCGCCTCACTGGCAGGGAGCCAAGCAGGGAGTTCCTGGGGCTGGGGGCAGCTCTTTGCATCCTTCAGCCCTGCTTCTCCTATCCCCCATCCCCTTTCAGCCCCTCCCAGCCCCTGTCCTCCTTGCCGCTTGCCAGGTTGGAAAGCTCCAAGGGAGAGGGGAGAAGAGGCGATCAAAGACAGCCAGGGCTCCAGGGGCCCCAGATGAGAGCTCCCAACCTCAGCTCTCTCTTTTCCCTGCACCACCCCAACGGCAAGCAGCTTTCTAAGTCTCTCCGAGAGGCTCATAGGGACAATGGATAGAGCACTAGCTATGGGGTGAGGCCGACCTAACTAGGCTCCATCCCAGCTCAGCCTCTTGTCTCTTGCATGGCTTTAAGGGAGTAACACAACCTCTCTGGGCTTTGGTTAATCCAGCTGTGAAATGGAGACCGTCATGCCTGCCTCATGGGGTTGTATGAGGATTAAATTAAATCATGTAAGAGAAGCCCCTACCCTAATGCCTGACACATAATTGGTGCTCAGTTCATGAACCTTATCTCCTTCTTCTCCTCGAATATCATCCAGAGACAGGGGCCAGCCATTCTTGGCCTCCAAGAAGGAATTATCAAAAGTGGAAGCTGAATGAAGTTGGGTGAGAAATGAAAATCTTCCTGACCAGGCCTGTCACCCCACCCCCAGCTTTGGCTTTTAATGTTAGCAGTTCCCACTGCCACCTGCCTGGACTTCAGAAGGGGCTATTGGCTCCAGAGGTGAGGGCTGGATGGACCAACCTCTCCCCTTCCAGTGCATCCTGTGGCCTAAGGACTATGCGCACAGCCCTCTGGGCAACTCCTGGGTGCACAGGGGCTGCCTAGGAAAGGACCCTGGTCGCCACCACTGGGGAAGAGCTCCTCCAGTGTTGGAACACAGAGGGCCACAGCTGTGGGCTCTGGGCCGTGGCTCTGCCTGCTTGCTCTGCCCATGCCCCTCTCTGTCTGGTACCCCTTGGTCCACACAGATTCTGACACAAAGCTGTGCCCCTGATGTGACATATGCAGGAGACAAGCAGAGATGCTACAGAAAATGTAAGCTGGGGTCCCCAGAGAGCTTGCATTTCGGCAGAGGGCAGGCCAAAGGAATCTAACTGAAGGACAGTATGTATCCTGGGAAGGACACCGATGTGGGCAAATCAAGGCCTCCCCATTGGCCCTCAAGCCAGCCACTCCCTCTTTGTGAGCTCAGCTCCAGGCTTCTTCGCAGGTGTATCTGGTGGTGCTGCTGGAGGAGGGGCAAGGGTTGGGCTCCCCATCTAGGCCTCCAACTATACAGTTGATGTGGCCAAAAATGTTTTCTAACCTTTGACTTAGAATAACCTCTCCTGGTTCCTTTCTGCTCTGACACTCTAAGATTTGATGAGCTTAGGGCCTTTCCAGGAAGTTCATCTGCTTATCCAAACTCTATCCCATGCAGCCTCCGATTCTACTCACCCATAATCTCCAGGAAAACTAGAATAGAACCAATTGATCAGTGCATCCCACCCAGTAATGTGGAAGAGATGGGCAATGTGAACTAATCCTTTCTCCCCACCCCCCGGCCTCTGTGTCTCCATCTGTACAACAGGAAGAATTGGATTCGATATTTTCTGAAGGCCCTACCATGATTGAGTTCCTCCTGCAGGCAGGAAGAGAGCCAGTCTCGAGGACTGGCAGGAACCCCATATTAGATGTTGGTTCTGTCTTTATAAAGCTAGACTGAGTAGCTGGTTCTGAGCCAGAATAAGGTGAAACTGGTTCTGCCCAGTGCCAGGCTCTGGCGGGCCAGTCTCTGCTCCCTGTGACTCTCCCAGCAGGTGCAAAAATCAAATGCTCACATTCTCCAGGGTGTTGATAGATGCAACCCAGGCCCACAGAGGGCTCTCTGTGCAATGCAGCCCAGCCTAGCCCTACTATGGCCAGAGGCCCCACCAAGCCAGCGCCACATGAGAACCCATCTGGGCCTCAGCCCCGGGGGGGGGAGGGTCTGCTGGAGGAAAGGGTTGAGGACCACAAAGACAAGGAAGTCACAGGAGGAGTTCCCAGCTCCTCCATGGCTAATATCCACCTTCCTTCCACCTGTATTCATAGAGACCTCAAGACAATCAGAGCTGAAAGAGGATATCTTGTGCAGTCCCCCATAGTACAGAAGAAGAAACTAAGGCCAGAAACAGGGGAAGGGACTTGCTCTGGCCTCTTGACATTCCTGCAATAATAATAGTTGATGTTCACGGGGGACTTCCTGTGGCTAAAGTCCTGGCGTGTGCACTGAACCCCAATGTGCTCAGTGAGGCCACACAAAAGGGTGATAAAATAGATTCTACTATTATCCCCATTGTACGGATGGGGAAGCCAGGACTCAGAGAGGAACTGACTGGCCCAAATCCAGGCAGCCTGGAAGTGGCAAAATCTGGCTTTGAACCTAAGGCTGTCTGCTGCCTACTTACGCTCTTAGCCACTGTTGTTCCAGGGCCCCTCCTGGATCTATCCCCACACCTTCCTTTGTGAGGCCGTGGACCTGCTGATGCACCAGGTACAAAGAGAAGCCTGGCAGAAACTTGAAGCTCTCCAAGTTCAGATCCCTGCCTTCCGGGTAAAGTAAAGAGCAGGGCAAAGACTACTTAATGATATAGAGAAATGCTTACGGTTTAATGATATATGGGAAACTCGGGGTACAAAACAGAACGGCCAAAAGAAGACATCCAAATGGCCAACAGGTACATGAAAAGCGCTCAACATCGCTCATCATCAGGGAAATGCAAATCAAAACCACAATGAGATATCACCTCACACCTGTGAGGATGGCCATTATAACAACAACAAGAGCGACAGAAAATAACAAGTGTTGATGAGGATGTGAAGAAATTGAAACCCTTGTGCACTGCCGGTGGGAAGCTGCTGTAGAAAGCAGTATGGAAGTTTCTCAAAAAATTAAAAATAAAACTAACAACATATGATGCAGTAATTCCACTTTTAGGTATTTATCCAAAAGAATTGAAATCAGGATCCTAAAGAAATATTTGCACCCGCATGTTCATAGCAGCATTATTCACAATAGCCAAGACATGGAAACAACCTAAGTAGGCATCAACAGATAAATGGATAAAGAAAATGTGGCACATGCACACAATGGAATATTATTCTGCCTTAAAAAAAGAAGGAAATCCTGCCATTTGCAACAACATGGATGAACCTGAAGGACATTATGCTAAGTGAAGTAAGCCAGACACAGAAAGACAAACACTACATGATTCCACCTGTATGAAATAGCTAAAGTAGTCAAACCCTTAGAAACGGAAAGTAGAATGGTGGTTGCCAGGGACTGGGGTGAGAGGGAAATGAGGATACTGTTCAATGGGTATAAAGTTTCAGTTATGCAAGATGGAAAAGTTCTAGAAGTCTGCTGTACAACGTAATGCCTATGTTAGCAATAATGTACGCCTAAAAATTTAAGAGGATACATCTCATGTTATGTGTTTTTTACCACAATTAAGGAAAAAAAAAAAAACAGAATAGCCAATATGATCTCTTGGGTAAAAACAGGGATTGTGTGTATGTGCAGAGGAAAAAAAAAAAAAAAAAAACAACTAGAAAGAAAGATACCCCAAGTTAACAGTATTTCTCCCTGGTTACTGGGATTCTAGGTGACGTTTTCTTGGTAATACTCTCTGTGGTTCTCAAATTATCTACAGTGCATATGTATGGCTTTTATCACCCTCCTCTCCTTCCTCAAAATGAGAAAGACTAAAAGAAACAGGAAAATTGGCAGATGCTTTGAAGCCTGACACACAGAGGGTCGTGGCCGTGCCTCCACCAGCTGGGGGACTGTGGACAAGCACCCAGGCTCTCTGAGTCTCAACTGCCTCCCCTCTGGGATGAGCGCTGTGATCTCGCATTTCCTTGTCTTTGCTGTAGAGTCAACTTATCTTTTCTTTTGATCCCTCAAGGGAGATCAAGAAGAAAGGTGGAGAAACTGGCATCCTTATCCCCAGACAAAGTCACCAGGATGCAAGCAAGTGCCAGTGTGGCCTTCAGTCTCAACCAGAACTACTTTCTCCTGTCAAATTAAGAGAAAGGGGAGGATGTGGCTGGGACCTCTTTGTGGTCTCAGTTTATCAACATGGAAAATGAGAGCACTTTGAGCAGGTCCGAGCCCCGTGCTTGGAGCTGGGGAGGGGAATGCTCCTGGGCTGGGCAAAGCCATCCTGCCCCCCACGGGGCCTGCTCACCAGGCCACAAGAGCCCCACTGAGAACAAGACCTGCACCCTGCGGGACTGGGAGTGGGAGGGGCGGGTGGGCCTGCAAGATGAGGTGGAGGGAGGAAGCACAGAGCATACTGGAGAGGACCTGCATGGGGAGACCCTCGCTTCTGCCGCAACTTGCCAGCCAGACAGATGCTCTGTCATCTTTGTTGCCACACTCCAGGTCTCTGGCGCTTGGGGCGGTGGCTGTGTAATCTCTGTGGGTCCCCACTCCAGCAGCACAGCAGGACGACAGGGCTCTGTTAGCCCTCCCCAAGCTGGCCTACTGTTGGGAAGCAGCGCCGGCCCCCACCACCTTCCTTTACCTTTTGATGGAGCTTTCAGTTGCTCGAGCAGGGTACAAGACTGTGCCTCACAGTGGCCAGGACTCCAGGCTGTCTAGGCGAGGCACAGCCATTGGGGTACCCAACCCCTACCCAGCAACCCTCCAAATGCCTGTAAGCAGACTAGTGGGGCCTCTGCAGTGATCCTAGGTAAGCTCAGTTCTCCTCTGCCCACTGGATCCTTCCTCTGCTCAGGACAAAGCAGCCCTTCTGTGGAGCTTTCTTCCACCCCCCGACTCTCAGACATCCAGTTGTGCTTTCCCCCAGAGACTGAGAATCTAAGTTCTTAGCCTTCTCTACAGAAAAAATAAATATCCATACAGAGACTGGAAATTCTCAGCCTGTGCATTTCTGCACGTTGAGGGATCTCATTTTCTCCTGCCTTTCCTTAGACGAATTCTAGAACATTAGATCTGGAAGAGATTATTAAATTCAACTCCCCGGCCCTAACCCTCCCAGACACACCCATTTTACAGAAAGACCTACTGAGGCCCCAAAAGGAGAAATGCCCAAACCCAGGTTCGAAGCTAAGTGGTGGTAGAGCTGGACCCAGAATCCAGAGCTCCTAAGTCAGGGCCCTTTCCTCAGCCTGAGTGGCTACACCAGCCCTAGGGCCCCCCTTCTAGCACACTCTTAGCCCCCTTCTGAAGCAGCAGGGGAGTGGGACAAGCCCCAGGGGCTTCTGGCCGAGGAAGTCAGGGACTCTGAGGTTCTGACCCCACCTAACCCATCTCCCATACCCCAAGGGGCTCAGCCTTGCCTAGCGCAGGCCTTCTTCCCCCAGTCCTGCACCCCATGCCTTGGTGGGGAAGTGTAGCAGAAGGAAAAGTGAGTTGCTCTCCACCTCCGGTTTACAGCGGCACTCACACTCGCCCTCTCTCTAGCTCACAGACATCTTGAGGTCTCTCTCCATCTCTCTCTGTCTCAGTCGTTGTCTCACAAATCTTGCTCTTGCCCTCATCTGTTGCTCAGTCTCCCTGTCTCTGTCTCTCACACATGCTGCCAGTCTCTCCCAATTCTCAGTTCCTCTGCCTTGGTACCCTCTGCCTCTCCGTATCTGACACTGTTTCCCTTTCTCCCACTTTCCCGGTCTCTGTCAGCTGGTGGAGGTTTCTCTCTGTGTCTGGATCTCTGGATCACGCACCCTTTTTGTGTGTGTCTCTCTCTCTCCATCCCTCGATGAGTGCCGAGGATGACCATCACCTTGCCCCCTCCCCAGAGTGAGCGAGGGCACCTGGAACAGGTGCAGGTGATGCTTTCAGAGCCCCAGACTCCCGACCCGCCCGGGACCAAGCTGAGCAGTGGCGGGGTGGGGACTGGCAGCAGTAGGCCTGGCTCTGCTTGGGAAACCCCTCGCCCCCATGCCAGGCCCTTCCTGAGTCAAGTCCTGGGAACAACCACCCCAATTAAACCCTAGGGCCAGTTGAGAGGGAGGAATGGGCCTGGCACCCGGTCGGCCCTGGAGGCCTGGGAGTTAGTGCCATCCACTCCCCACTTTACAACCGGCCGAGTACTCTGAGAGCCTCTGAGTTGATCATCACTGGAAACCTCTGGGGGGGGCAGAGCAAGAGATTCTTCTGTCTGCTTCATAGACAAGACCCCTGAGTTCCAAGAAGTCAAAGGACTTGGCCCAGGACATACAGCCCATGACAGATCTAGAGCAAGGGTAAAAACTGCCAAGCAAAGATCAACAGCTCTGGATGTCCCACCCAACTCTGCTCCCGGAACCGTGGGTGTGCTGGGCAAAGGAGTGAGTAGGTGCTCTCTAAGGCAAAGGCTCTGACACTGAAGACCACTTTGAGCAAGGACCCAGGGAAATGCAAAGGCAGACACAAATAAACCAATCTCTGGCGAGAGCTTGACTATTTCTGAAGTACTCTCTCGTTTGCCACCTTCCTAATAACCAAGATAAGTGGTGATTAACCTTATGCCCACTGTCGGCTAAGGAGTAGATGACAGACAGAGGGTCAGAGCCTAGTGTACACCCCCTACTCCAGGGCTCTGTCTGCCATGCCCCTCTTGGCAGCAGGGGGCCCAAGCCCCTACAACTGGGAAGGTTGGTGTTGGCCATGGATGGGGCTACACCAGGGCCAGCTCAGGCTGTACTCACAGGGCAAATCTCGGTCCTCGTCAAGCAGGCAGAGCCCAGTAGGCAAAGGTAGGAGAGCATTCCCAGTCCAAGAACCAGACCCGAAGAATTGATCACTGCATTCTAGCCTGAAATTCTGAACCAAGCCCAAGATGGCCTAGAGCTGGCTGAGGAGCTGCTGTGAGAGAAGGGCATAGGGCTCCTCTCTGAGAGCAATGCCAGGGAGGAGAGGTCCTGGCATGGCCCAGAGAACCCTGGCCTTCCTTCTGGCCCCCATCCTCAAACTCTGGTTTATGATTTATACCTGCTTACTGTCTCTCTCTACCCTCACTATAATGTCAGCTCCATGAGGGCAGGAGTTTTTGCAGTTTGTTCACTGCTCCATCCCCAGTGCCTACAACAGTGGCTGGCACATAGCATGCACTCAATAAATCACTGAGTAATTATTGCGTGAATAAATGAATATTGAGTGAATAAATGAATGAAGGTTATACCCCGTAAGTGGGGAGGGGGAGGATTTCATGGCCTAAAAGATTCGCCCACCTCCTTCTCCTGGGCAGAACGGGAGAGGGCATCCCTTCTGCAGAGTTCAGACTCTGCTTATCCCAGAGCACCTGGCATAGACCCCTGTAACACCCCACTTTCTCCTGAGGACTCCGCCAGGCCTGAGAGGAGAGAAACAAGGGCTTCCCACATGTTCCCACAGAACACAGCCAACAGCACACCCTGTCCTAACTCATAGACCTGTAAGGTGTCTGGCTGCCAGAGCCCATTCCACAGTTGGGGAGACTGAGGCCTGCAGAGAAGAGTAAAGGAGCAGACCAAGGTCACTCCGGGTCGGTGTGGAGATAGGCTTGGAGGCCAGGGCTCCTGACTCTCCCTGCTGGACTCTGGGAGGGATCTGGGAAGGGAAGGGGAAGGCAGGAAGGATGCCCTCAGGACTCCCCATCCTGGGTGCCCACGTCGGACCCACCATCTTTGGCATATTCATCACCCTCTATTTCAGACCCGTATCACCCTTCGCCCTTCCTTAGGAGCTGGCATAGGGGCCAAAGTGGCTGTGAATAGGGACTTCCATTTCTTTCGGGCCCCACTCTTGTCCCAGCCCTAGCCACACATCCCACACACCCCACCTTCCCACTCCCCTCCTCAGATGGAAACTCTATCTCCACTCACACTTGCTCCCTTTATATCTCTCCCCTCAGTTTTATGGGGTGGCTGTGGCAAGAAAGAATTGGGGGGGGGTGCTGTGGCTCAGAGACTGTCCTTTATTAGTTCTCTCTTCCCAGAAAATGAGGGGCTGCAGCTGGCTGGCGATATGGGCGGGGTGAGCTGGACTCTGGCTGCTGGGAAGACTGCACATCTGGGGGTGGGGGCCAGGAAAGGAGTCTGAGATGAATTACCTGTGTGTGCTAGGAGAATCAATTGGGCATGCGGGCACGCTGCCTGCCCTGCTGGAATTAGGGACCAGGGCTGGGGGCGCCAGCTGGGCACGTGGGAGCAGGTGGAGCCCCCAGAGAGGGGGCAGCGGGGCAGGCAGTATCAGAGCCTTGGAGAGAAAGCCCAGCCTCCCTGAAAAAGAAGAAAGAGCTCTTCTCAAACTCAGGGGAAAATCTTGATAAATGGAGCCTGCCATTCTCCATGGCATAACCTTCTAGCCGCACTACCAGAGCCCCATACTACCCACTCCCCTCCCCACCCATCCCAAAGCCACTTCCAGCTGGGCCCTCCCATCTCTGTTCCTCTGCCCAGATGGCATGGGTGCTCTGTGATGCATCCTGGCCCCTTGCCTGACATGCACGTGCACACGCACCCACAGGCACGCACACATGCGTTTTCACTTTCTTTCAAAACATTCCTCCCTCCCTGCCCCACTCCAAGGACATCATTGACAACTCTGCCACTTATTAGCCAAATGTGACCTCAGTTTTCCTCATCTGCAAAATGGAGCAATCCTTCCAAAACAGAATGCTTCGAGCTTTGGAAACCATTAACGGGTAACACCTGGCCCTCAGCTTGTGTCCGTGGCTGGCAGTGAGGTGAAATGGGAAAAATATAGGAATAATAATACCCACCTTGTAACATGGCTGAGAGAACCTATAGTGAACATGTTTGGAAGAGTGAGTCCTTTCGCAAGCTGGGAAATGTGCTTCCAGGAGGTAGGACCCTCTCCCCATGATCCCTTCCTCCCTGCCCTCTACCCAGTGTCCTTGGAGGCCACCACAGGAATACACCCCCTCAGCTCCCAAGGCTCCAGGAGAGCTAGGAGGTGGCTAGGGGTCAGGAAGCCAGGTGGGCCTACCAGGGCCTGGGCCTTGAAGGTGGCTGCCTGCCTAACTGCTGAGGACAGTGGAGATAGCCCCCTCCTTCCCACACCTTCCTGCCCCCACCCCCATCTCTGCAGCCTTGCGTTAGGGTCCCTTGCCCTCCAGGAGACAGCCTCCTCTCTGACATCATCTGCAGTCACTTCCCCTCAGGGCCATCCCCAATTTTCATTTCCTTTCACTAATCCTCACTCACAGTCCCTTTGCACAGCCCAGAACAGCCTCTGTCCCAGAGCTGGCCCCGCTCACCAGATATTTGTTGCAACTCACAAACCTAGGTTTCTCAGCTGGAAGGGCCTTGCAGAGTGCATCATCTCTTGTCCCCTTCCTTTAACGCAAAGACTGGGACAGGACGTGGTGGAGGTGGAGGGAGGAGAGCTGGGACCCCTCCCACCCATTCAGCACCTCTGTGCTAATTAGAAAAGCGCATCCCTTTAGGCAGATGCAGCCTGCACCAGTGCTCACATGGTTGGTAAAGAGAAGGCAGGCTGGCTGTCAGCCCCCACTCACACCCTCGGCCAGACACCCTTGTGCAGTTTGCAACCTGTGCAACCATACATAGTGGCTCTGGGAGATAGCCTGAGCCTTCTAACGCATGCTCAGAAAGCCTGGACCGGGCTCTTTTAGAGACCTTGCTTCAGGAAAAGCCAGGAAGGTTATATTAAGTCCTGGAGCAGTTCAAGAGATGGAAAAGCACCAAAGGGAGGTGATCTGCTCACTCCAAAGGCAGCCACGTCTGAAGCAAATGTGCAGATGGCAAGGGCATCTCTGGGACTCTGGTGGTTCGAGAGGGGAGGCAGGCCCGAGGGCATGCTGGCACAACAGGCTCATAAATAAAGTGCACAATGAAAACCAAAGGGCTAAGGCCTGGAGTTCTGTTTGGAGAACAGGAGTCGAGGGCTGAGGTCCAGGTTCCAGCAGTGCAGTTAGGGCAGAGGATTGATGGAGGAATGGAGAGGTCAGTGCTGCAGATCTGAGGAGAGAGCGAACCTGCAGTCCTGTGTCAGGTCAGATCACTATCAGGGTAGGGGCAGTGGGCGGTGGCCCAGCAGGTCTGCGTGTGAGTGGGGCCCATTTGCCCAGCCCAGCAGTTCCCATTCATCTGCCTCCTTCTAGCCCCAGGATCCCAGGGTTGTAAACAAGCATTAGGACATTAAAACACATTGGTTTAGCACTTTCGCATTCCAGTTCCTCTGTGCCTTGAAGGGAGCAAATGTCTAGCCCCCTCCATCTTTACCCTGGCAGAGCCCTATTCATCTTTCAAGCCTAGTTCAAATGTCACTGCCTCTGTGAAGCCTCCTCTGAGCCCCTGCCCTGAGATCCTCTCAGCTCTCGCAACTTCTTGGACTCCAACTGTCACCACATGGATCTCATTGTACTGTATTCTCTCAGTTTTTTGTCTGTCACCCCCACCAGACTAAGGGCCCCTGAGAGCAGGGCCTCTGTCCAATTTGCCTTTGAGTCCCCAGGGCCTGGCACTGATCCTGGTGCTGGGAGGAGCTTAAGAAATGCATATTGGGAGGATGAATGAAGCAAAATGGATACACGTCACACACAGGTCACTGGTCGCTGGGTCTGGGAAGGACAGTGAACTCAACAACTGGGCCAGGGAGTAAAGATCCGTGACTGTTCTCATTGCAGGCCTCCAGGCCGTGTGTGGATCAGAATGAAAGCATGCAGCAGGGGCAGGGGGATGGGATGGGGCAGGGGCCATGGAGGGTGATTCCTGCTCATCACTGTCCCATCCTCCTGAATGTTCCTCCCTCAGTCTGGCCTCAAGCTCTGGACAAGCTCCAGGAAGCCAAGGCAGAGGATATCCAAGTGACATCTGACCAACCCTTCTGGTGGGCACCATGCCAATGTCCTGTCTTGCTTGGGATGTCAGAACACACCCAGCTGCCCCTTCTTCTCTGGCCATCTGGGAGGGCTCCACCTCTCCCACTACTCAAGTTCCTAGAGTGCCCTGACCGGGGGCTCAATTCCTGCTCTATATGACCCCTCCCACTCCCTTCCCGCCAAGCTGGGATGGGGACAGCACTACCAAGCCAGGCGAACTGAGGCCAGGGGGAGCTGGCCTCTTGGATTCTTGATGCAGCTTTGCCATCAACCTGTCGGGCGACTGTGGTCCAGTGTCTGGCCCCTGCTGACCCAGGATTGTCCCTGCTGGGGTCTGAAGGTCCCCAGGAGGGATAGCGGCTCCTAGGAAGGCCAGTGGAGAATTGACTTTGCTGCAGAAAGATGGCCCTCACCCCCCAGGGGCATCTGGAGGGCTTTTAAGGAAGAGAGCAGGACTGGGCATGGATGGTCCCACGGGCGGGACTTAGGCAAGCGGTGTCCGGCGCCCGCCAGTCCACCCGCCACCCGCCTGCCTGCCCGAGCCTGCACCCGCCTGGCCACAGGCTGAGGAAGCATAATCATGCTGGGCTATTTCAGACCCATTATCTCAGCTCAGCTCCTGCTTCCTGAGCAGGCCCCGAATTAGCCTGGCGCTTTGTTCTCAAGTGCATTTGTCAGATCGCTTGGCCTGTACCTCGGGAAGGAGGGAGAGGAGGGAGGGGAGGGCAGGGGCGGGGAGGGGGCAGAGAGGGAGCCGGAGGAGGAACTCGACGCTAATTAAGTCTCATTTAAAAAAAAGAAGGCAACAATGAGGAATAGGAGAAGAAGAAAGAGAAACGAAGTGGAGGGGGGAGGGAAAGGCTGCTGAGGAAGCAGAACAGCCGCCGGGAGAGACACACACGCAGAAATGCACAGGCACACACACGCTCACAGAAAGACACACAAACACACACAGCTCTCCCTCCTGGCAGCCTGCAACCATCCTCCCCGTGCTCAGCCCTGCCTTGGCCCAACCTGGCCAGGTCAGAGGTAGGCACAGAAACCCGAGCCTCCCTTCTAGTGCCCAGGGTTGCAGGGCTAAGGACCAAGTTCAGCCCAGCTTCCAGTCCTGGCTAGGCAATTCAGGAGCTCTGTGGCCTTGGGCTAATCCCCTCTTGGGATCACATGCGTCACACGAGGTGAATCCTTAGGCCCACTTTGCAAGGCTGGTGGGATGAATCGGGAGCGCTCTGTGCAGAACCTGGGCACAGATGGGCTCCTCTACCACCAGCCTCTGCCTCTGGCCAATGCCCTCCCAGGCTCAGACCCGGCTGAACTATTCCCAGAGCACTGCACAGGACCTGGGGGCCTGGGGGCCTGCTGGCCTGTGCCCCATCACCAGCACAGGCAGCCTTAATGGACTATTGCTTGGGCAACAGACAAAGCTGCCCGGGGCACGGAGCCCCCCCCACCACCGCCTCCCGTGTCTTTACAAAGGTCCCAAATATCCCTAATGAACTAACTCTAGTTCACTCACTTTCTCTCAGAATTCTTGGTCTCTTAGTAACTTAACTCTCCCAAAACAGGAGCCCAGCTCTGTGCCAAGCTCGCCTTTCACACTACTCCAGCCCAGCCTTGGGGGGGATGTTCAGAATGTCTACCCCATTCCTCCTCACTGGCTGACCTCAGCCTTCCCATCTGCAAGACACGTGACCTGCGCTCCCCTGCCCACCCCGGGGGCAGGGGCTGCCATCTCCAGGCAGAAGACTGCTTCACGGGACATTTGCCAGCTCCCAGCAAGTCTTTTGAAGATTTAACTTCGTACAATACTTCCCTTGCTCTGTCTGACTATATCTTATATGTGGAGTCTAAAAAGAAATGATACAAGTTCACTTATTTACAAAACAGAAACAGACTCACAGTCTTAGAGAACGAACTTACGGTTACCAGGGGGCAAGTGTGGGGTGAAGGGATAGTTAGGGAGTTTGGGATTGACATGTACACGCTGCTGTATTTAAAATGGTAATCAACAAGGACCTCCTTTATAACGCACGGAACTCTGCTCAATATTAGTTAACAACCTGAATGGAAAGAGAATTTGAAAAAGAATAGATACACGTATATGTATAACTGAATCACTCTGCTGTACACCTGAAACTAACACAGCACTGTTAATCAACTATATTCCAGTATAAAATAAAAAGTTTAAAAAAGATTTAACTTCAATCTTTGCCTTCGGGGCTGGCATTGACACTCCTCCTGAGTTCGGAGGCATGAATTAGATGCCATTTCAAAAGCTCTCAGAGCCCGAAGCATTCATAAGAACAGCTTAGTGGCAAGAATCTTCATCTGGGAGTCAGATGGTCCTGGATTCAGATCTCTGCTCTGCAAATCACTGGTCATGAGACCTTGAGCAACTTAACTCTCCTTTCTGAGCCTTAGTGTCCTCCTCTGTAAGATGGTGTTAATGACCACAGCTGCCTCGTGGTATGCCTGTGAGTATGACACGAGATCGTGTGTACACAGCATTTAGAAACCGTGCCTGGCACATGCTAGATGCTCAATATATTGGACTACGTTTAAACTGAGATATAATTGACGTATAACATTGCATTCGTTTTAGGTGTACAACATCATGATTTATTTACAGACATGTATATTGTAAAATGACTACCACAATAAGTTTACTTAACATCCATCACCACAGTTACAATTTTTTTCCTTGCGATGAGAACATGTTGGGCTATTATTATCACTCCCCTTGCCTCCATTTCCCCATATCTCCCCCACCCCATCTGGCCTAGCCCAGATCCAAATGCCCTCAGAGCAGCCCAGATGCTCCCGTGCCTGGTGGGGCAGAGGGGGTGGAGGGAGTCCCCGCCCGGGGGGAGCTGGGCCGGGACTGCAGGGGTCCATGTCACCCCCGGGGCTCCTCCCTGTTTTCCGCAGCAGGCCTGGGGGAGCCGGGTTCACAGGGGCTCAGGCTGGCCCAGGCAGTGAGCGCAGGGACTGGGGCTTCAGCACCAGGAGTAGCCGGCTCTAGGAGCAGGAATTTTGTGGCCTGGAGTCTGGTAGCCTGGCTGCCAGTCCCAGATGTGCCAGGGACTCCGTGTGCCCTTGACTGAGTCCCTGCTTCTATAGGAGTGTCAGCTGGCACCCCTTCCCCAGCGGTGAGGCAGCAAGATCTCCAAGGCTGCAGACCTGGAGGTCACTGCTGAGGCCTTGCCCCACTCAGTGCGGTCAGTTGGCAGAGGTCAGCTGGCATGCCCCATTCCCACTGTCCGCCCCTGCCCCCGCACTGCTCCTCTCCCCTCCCTGGCAAAGCCTTTTCTCGAAGGCTCCTCTGCAGCGCGCCCTCCGAGCCTTTCTGCCCGCATTCCTGTGCAAGCCTTCCAGCGGTCCCAGACTGAGCTGGGGGCTCGGATGGGATATGCACTGTGAGCTGAGTTCCCATTGTCCACAAATCGGGACCAGCTGTGAGCAGCCTGAGAGCCCCGGGCTCGTGGCCACCCCCACTCCCACTGCAGTTACAGAAGAAGGGAGTGGAGTGAGCCCACCGCCTGCCGGCCTGCCCAGGGCTCCCCCAACCCCAACACACACAGCATGATCGGCTCCCTAGCCAGGAACAATCAAGCATTATGAATAAAGATGTGCAGCTGGACGGAGAATTCCTCCACACCCACCTGGCCCACCCAGCAACTCCCAGCCTTCCTCCCCCGTCCAGGCCCTTTCCACCTCAGGGGTACCCCACCCTGGCATGCATGCGTGCAGAGGCCAGTTTCTAGGGGCGGAGGACTGCTCCCGCCTGCCACTGTCTTCAGAAGAGCACCCTGGTCCTCTGGAAAGAGGTCGCTTGACCCTGTCATGTCATAACTTGGGTGGCCTTGTGTATAAGGCTTGCTGTGACCTTGGCCATCAGGACTGGTGGGGAAGAAGGAGGCCAGACCCTGGAGAAGCTGGAGCCAGGAACCTGATTCCTGAGCAGAAAGCTTGGTCCAGTGGGGTGTAGACCCTTAACTTTGTCAGACTCAGTATTGGGGCAGGTCCAGTGACAAGAAGCCAGGGGGTGGGTGCGTCTGTTGGTAGCAGAGTCATAGGATTCTAGACACTCTGCACTGACAACAGCATTCTAGCCAGAGTCTGAGCACACTGGAAATAGCATCCAAGGCTTTGGGTGGGGAGGGCGCTTGGGGAAGAGCATCAACCCTGGGAGGAAGAGATGTGCTCCCCTGGACAACAAGTCATAGGGTTTGGACCCATGTATGCCTGGGGGGTGGGGCGGAAAGGAAGCCACGCCGGACACAAATTTGGCCCAGGATCCTGCTGTAGTGTCTGCCTAGCCCCAGGCACTACAGCCTATATAATAAGAGGAATTCCATATCCTTTCCCATCGCACCACTCCTCCCCTACTCCTGCCCCTGTGTCCTGACTCTATCCCAACCTCCATTCCCCACTCCTATCCCAAAAACCCAGTGGGACTGAGGTGGCCCAGGTCAGGATTAGCTTCAGACCTGAGGGCTGGGTCTCTAGGTCAGTGGTCTCAATCCTGGCTGCACAGTTGAATTACCTAGGGAGCTTCAAAAAAATCCCCAAGGGCCAGACTATACCCCAGACCAACTGAGTCGGGATCTCTGGGGGTAGGATCCAGCCATCAATAAGTTTAAAGCCCGCCAGGTGAGTCTAATATGCAGCCAAAGTGGAGACCACTGTTAGAGGCAAGCACCCAGCAGAAGCAGAGCGGTTAAGAACAGGAGCTCAGAAAGTAGAGAGCCTGAGTCAGAGTCCCAACCCTGCCGCTTCCTTGTGTGGCAGATTACCCAACCTCATCAAACCTCAGTCTCCTCATCTGGAAAATCGGACCTCCATGATTGTTGTGAGTATTACACAAGAAAATACACACAAAGATCTTAGCATGGTACACAGGAAATACTCAAACAATGTTGGCTATTATTACTAGCCGAAAGGGCTGATTCCGGCAGAGGCTGACACGTAGGTGGAAAAGTCATTCCCTCTTCATCCAGAGGCTTGTAAACTTGGGTTACAGGTTGACACTGTCAGTGGCGTCCCAGAAGAGTCAGGCAAATTCATCAATGGTGGAGGCATAAAGAATCAGGACTGAGGCGTTAGAAACCATTCACTCATGTTACAAAAATGGAAACCAAGGTGCAGGAAGGGAA
>NW_006798085.1:2415310-2417024 GCF_000442215.2 Lipotes vexillifer
GGGAAAGAGACCAGAAAGTTGGTGTCTCGACTCTCATGTGTGTGCTCAGGTCAATGTACGTTTATCTACTATGCAGATAAACACACAGTAGGGCATCTACTATGAAGCAGGAACTGTGCTGGCATGGAAGGAGCACAGAGGTGAATATGGCAGAGTCCCTGCTCTCAAAGGGCTCAGAGCCAGGCTTGTAGATCTGTTAATCACAAAGGATGGGAAGCGATAAGTTCCATCTAGATAGAGAAGTTGTATCCAGTTGGAGAGTTCCGGAGAAGGCTTCAACAGGCAAAGGTGGGCCATGGAGAAGGCATTCCAGGCAAAGGGAAAGACATGGGTGAAGACACTGGAGGTTTGGGAGCAGGGTTAATCTTTCCGAAGAGTAACTTAGCTTCTGTGTGGAGGATGGAGGAAAATGTAGAAGTAGGGAGGGGACCACTGCTCTAGCTCAGGGGACAATTGACGGGGATATGATTCAGTCCTTCTGTTTCTTCCCCAGTCCCCACCCCTCACTGTTGATAACCTCACCTCATTATGCATTGAGAAGATAAGCGCCATCAGACAGGAACTTCCTTTTCTCCCCACAAATTCTGTGGTCCCATCGCTCCTTCTTCCCCCATCACAATGGAGAATGAGGCCTTCCTCCTATCTCAGACCAACCTTTCAAACTGCCCACCCTTCTCACCTTCCCAGGGCTTTTTTGGGCAGCCCCTTCCACTCTCTGTCTCATTCCCTTTAACAAAGATGCAAGTTCTGTAACTTCCTTCTTAACAAAACCGGGCGGGAGAGGGGAAGGGAAGGAAGAGCACAGAAGGGGAGGGAAGGGAAAAAGGGACATCTTTTAACGACAAGACTTTCCTTTGATCCACATCTCCCTCTAGTTAATGCCCCACATCTATGCTTTCCTTCACAGGGGAATTTCTCGAAAGAGCCATCTACGCTCCATCTCTGCTTCCATTCATCTGTCAACCACTGCATTCTGGCTTCTACCCTTACCCCTTCACTAAAATCACTCTTGTCAAGATCACCAACAACTGCCAGATGGCCAAATCCAGCAGACACTTCTAGGAGCCGATATTATGACAGGCAGGCCAGCGTGGTGGTTAAGACAGGGCTTCTGGAGACAGCCTGCTTGCGTTTGAACCCTGGCTCTACCACTACCCAACTGTAGGACCTTGAGAAAAATACTTAACCTCTCTGAGACTCAATATCCTAACCTCTAAAGTGGAGGTGATAATCATAGCACCTATCTCACAGAGTTGATGTGAGGAGTCAGTGAGGTAATGCCTAACCCCCTGCGCCCAGCACTTGGCACACAGCAGGTGCTCCGCATGGGTTGGTTCCATCCAGGCTCCGTCGGGCCTGACCTCTCAGCAGGTGTCCCCGCGCTGATTGACTTCTTCCTTCTGTAAAAAGTCTCTTCTCTCAATCCTGGGAGGACACGCTCTCCTGTTTTTTCTCCTGCCTCACTGGCCCCTCCATTCACTCCTCCTCTATCCAAACTCTCCTCTCCTCTTTGCACTCTCTCTCGGGGTGAGCTCATCCATTCCTGTGGCTTCAATTGCCGTGTATATGCTTGTCACTCGCAAATGTTCATGTCCATCCCAAACCTCCCTGATCTCCAGCCTCATTTAACCAACCACCCACTTGATATCCTCACTTGAATGCTTAAAGAAAACTCCAAATTAAACATGCCCAAAGGAAAAACCTGAATTCAGCA
>NW_006798085.1:2417091-2419836 GCF_000442215.2 Lipotes vexillifer
CAGCAGGAAGCCTGTTCCTCCCCCAGTCTTCCCATCTTAGTAAATGGCACCATTTACGAGTTGCTCAGGCCCAAACCCCAGGAGTCTTCCTTGGTTCTTTCCTTCCCCTCACTCTCCGCGTTCGATCTATCGACAGATTGTGTTCTACCTCAAGTATATCTCATCCATCCACGTCTCTCCGCCTGCCCCACCATCACCATGTCTCTCTCCTGGACAGCTGCATAGGCCTCCTCGCTGCTCTCTTGCTCCTCTCTTAGCCTGTGGCAGTCTAGTCATTGGTTTTCAAAATGCGTTAGGAGACTACACCTCTCCCTAACTTAAAACCTTGCGGTGGTTTTGGATTGTACTTGGAATCAAAGGTAAGCTTCTTTCTCTGGTTTACAGGGCCCCACAAGGTGTGGTCCCTGCCTCCCCCTCTGACCACATCTTGTCCCAGTGACCCCCTCTTTCTCTTCACTTCAGCCGCCGTGGCATTTTTTCTGCTCCATAACACACTTGAGCTCTTTCTGGCCTCTGGATCTTTGCAGTTGTTGGTTCTTCTGCCTGGAAAGTTGACTCCTTAGCTCTTCACATTGCTGGCTCTTCGTCAGCCTCCAGGTCTTAGCTTAAATAAGGCCTCCTTAAAGAGGCTTCCTCTGAACAGCATACCTAAAATAGGTCGCCCTGTTGTTCTCCATCACAGCCACGCATTTACTGCCTTCCTAGCTCCTTATGTATTTATTCATTTGTTTCTTCACTACCTGTTTCCCTCACTAGAATGAATGTGTCATGAGGGCAGACACCTCGACTGTCTTGTTCACCATGGTTTCCCCAGAATCTGACACAGTGACTGTCACAGAGAATTCAATGACTGCTGAATGAATGGATAAACGAAGCAAAACAGAAAGTGGGCCTGGAGAGAAGGGGACAAACTGGAGAGATATTGAGGAAGTATACATGATACAACTTGATGATGGATTGGATGTGGGGCGTGAGAGGAAGGAAGGAGGCAGTGATGACTCCCAGGTTTCTGGCTTTGTTAACTGAGTGGATGGTTGTACCATTTATGAAACTGGACAATAAGAAAAAAGACCGGTTTGGAGGAAAAGAGGATACCTTCAGCTTGAGGCATTGAGTTTGAAGTCCCTGTCTGACATAAAATGAACATGCCCAGTAGGTACCTTGGGGCTTGAATTGAGTCTGGAACTGAATAAATGATCAGGGCTAGTGATGATAAATAATGGGATGTGATGAGAATGGCTGGAAGCAGGAGGATGGACATGACTGCTCTGGAGAGAGCATAGAGAGAGAAGAAGACAAAGACAAAAGTAGAGCAAAACTGGCCCGTGTATGGCAAGAGTAGAGAGTAAAGGAGCAGCAAGATGCAAGAGACCTGAAGTCATTCAGTGTCTCCAAAGCCAAGGGAAGAGAGAATGGCAGGCAGGAAGGGGCGTGTGGTAGGGTCAGATGTGAGAATGGAAAAAGGCCACTCGATTCGGTGACAAGGAAGCCATTGGTGATCTTTAAAGAGCAATTTCAGGCAAGAGGGACAGAGGACCATAATGCAGTAGACTGAGGAGCGAGTGGGAGGTGAGGATGCAGAGGTAATGAAGGGAGACAATGCTTCCAAGAAGTTTGGCTGAGAAGGGAAGGCAAGAGAGAAGATGATAGCTTAAGAGGGAGGCAGGGTCAAGGGAGGGTTTCTTTGAAGGATGGGGGAGAGCTGAAAATCCTTGTAGGCTGAGGAGGAAATAGCACTCAAATGAGGGGGAGAGATGGAGATATAAGATAAAGAGAATAATTGATGGAGTTAGAGGTTAGGTATGGAGCAGAGGATAGACATGTCTTCCTAGTAGACAAAAGGGAGAGGGAGGGAGAGAGGGGAGGAGAGAGAGAGACTGGGAGGGAGGACATGCAGAAAATTTCTGAGACGGACAGCCTTTGTCTTAGCAAAATTGGAAGCCAAATATTAGGAGGGGTGTAGCCGTGAGGCTGGAATGTAAGAAAAGTGGAAGATGGGAATGGCAGTCCCCATGGGATGAGTTAAGGGATGGTGGAACATCAGTATCAGCAAGGGCCTCCTGTTGAGGCTGGCAAACTTGTAAGTTCTAGGAGCTAACCGACCTGGGCTGGGGACAGCAGCAGAACCAGCAGAGGGTATGCAAAACTTGAATGGCTTTAAGCCATGAAGGTCACGGCTGGCATCAGGGTCTAGAGTAGACGGCGCAGGGAAGTGAGGGAGGCCTGAAGAGGACTGAGGGCCGGTAGAACGGGGTAGGGAATGGCAATGAGAGACTGAAATGCTCAGGAATGGGGGGGACCAGTTCATTTTTTTTTCATTAATCCAACAAATGGTTACTTAGCCCAGTGCCAAGCACTGGAACCAAGACCAGGTTTAGGAGGAATGAAGGAGCCAGTCATCTGAGGGGTGGGGGTAGAGGAGTGGAGGATTGGAAAGCTTGGGCCTGAAGTCTTCCCAAGTAATGACAAGGCTCAAGATGTAGCCAAGTCAGTGGGAAGCTTCTTTAGAGAGGGTGTGTAGATGAGGTCAGGAGCATTGTAGGATGGCTGGGGGTTGGGCTGAGGGGATGTCCATGAAGATACTGAAGGCAGTGGAGAAGGCAGCAGCAGCCACAGGGTGGAGAGAAAGGCCAGGGGCCTGGTGCCGTGGGAACTGAAGGCCAACCAATATTTTCTGGTGGGCAGTGGGGCTGAGAAAGGGGAGAGGGGTTTCTGGTCAATAGCACGGCTTTCTGTGGAAGAGCG
>NW_006798085.1:2419920-2428391 GCF_000442215.2 Lipotes vexillifer
AGTAGGCATGGGAGCCCTGGGCCATAAACAGCAATTGCAAACCTGGACTACAGCAGTCTCCCTACTGCTTCTAGAAGCCAAGCTGGGCAAAGGTAAAAGCAGGGCATTCACTGGAGAGGGTTGCTGAAGGCAGACACAGGTTTCAGTTCTGATCTGAGGGTTAAGGGGGGATGTTTTTGGAGGAAAGATGGAGGCAGGTGGCTTTGTGGCCAATAGAACGGTTTCCATGGAGAGCACTCAGGGTGTTGATGGGGTAAGATCAGACCTGGAGAGAAGGACAAGTGACTGGGCGATTCCTGAGAGAACCCTTTGTCCTTGGGATGTCATCACAGGTGGCAGGACCCGGGGTCAGGGAACGGGGCAGCCAGGGAGATGAGACTGGCCTCTGGGAGCATGACCACAGCAGCTGGTCCACCCTCTACTCCTCCCAGCAGAACCATGTGCAAGAGGCAACAGAGAGTAAGGCTGCCTGGGTCCCTGAGGCTGATCAGCACAAAGTGTGGCAAGCCTCCTGCCTTTTCCTGGAGGTTTCTCAGCTCAACCAGCCAACTCCACTTCACTTGTCAAGAAGTTGGCCCTAATATCTCCTGAACAGAATTGAGGTCAGGTGTTTGGTGGTGTAGACAGAGCACTGTATTGGCCCAGGACAGTAAGCAGGCCTGTGTAAGTTCTATTCAGCTGCTTTGTTCTCTGCACTTCATCAGTTTCCTCACCTGAAAAACCAGGGTAAGATTGCTTTCCTCACAAGATGGTTATGACAATTAACTGAGAGAATGCTCTGATAAGTTTTTGTAAACCTTTAGTCACTGCAGAGATATCAGTTGGAAGCATCTCATCACCACTGGGAGGAGGGCTGTGGCCCCGAGGCACTCTGATGAAGGCCAGCAGACCCATTAGTTTGTCTGGCTGTCCAGCGGCCCATCTTCCCACTTGTCAGTACAGGAAGCTGGCCATTAAGGACCTGTACCAACCTAGGCACCTGCTGCTCCTGGGCAGGTAGGAGTCCAGTGGAGAAAGGGATGGGAAACCAGAATGCGGGGAGAGGGAAGCATGGGAGGATCAAGAGGAGGCATCCAACTGGCTGCCAGCTAACCCTGTTCCCTAGAGACACCAGGACCCATATGATTCCTATTTCTTGCCTTTCTGGCTAGCTGGGACCTCAGGCTGGCCAACTGGATGCTGGGCAGGAAGCCCAGCGGACCAGCCTGAGCTGGGGGGCATTTCTACAGGGGACCCTCGGGGACCTAGAGAATGCAGTGGGAGAGCCCTAGACTGAGCAGGGAGGGGCCTGCAGCCCCAGACTTATCCTGCCCGGGAGGGAGGGGATGTGAGTAAAACAGCTGAGCTGGAAATTGGGGAAATCAAACATAAACCACCTCAATAAACCTGTCAAGGCCAAAAAACTCCCTCCTTTGTTCCCATTGCATGACCTGTACTTGGCTTATAAAGGCACAGCAAATTAACTCTGGTTTTTAGGCAAGGCCTCTGGCACCACTCCTCCCGGCTTGGAATCCCGGCTCTACCACTTACTAGCTGTGAGACCTTGGACAGGTAAGTTAACCTCTCTGTTCCTCATCTGTAAAATGGGGTGTTGTGGGATTAAATGACTTAATATTGGTAAAGCAGTTAGAATGGTATCTGGCACAGAGTAAGCACTCTTTTTTTTTTTTTTTTTTTTTTTTTGCGGTACGCGGGCCTCTCACTGCTGTGGCCTCTCCCGTTGCGGAGCACAGGCTCCGGACACGCAGGCTCAGCGGCCATGGCTCACGGGTCCAGCCGCTCCGCGGCACGTGGGATCCTCCCGGACCGGGGCACGAACCCGTGTCCCCTGCATCGGCAGGCGGACTCTCAACCACTGCGCCACCAGGGAAGCCCAACACTCTTAATGTTTCTAGAACACTAGAGTCTGGGCAGCAGAGGTTCTATGGAAAAGGCATTAGACTTGGATTCTGACAGATCTGGGTGCAAACCCTCCATATCTCACTTGACCTCTCTGAGCCTCAGATTCCTCATCTTTAAAGGAGGTGGTAGACTAACTCTTAGCCCAGAGGACAGACTATAGATTAGATGAAGAAATGCCTATAGTTGTGTCTGGCCATCCCCAGCGCTTAGTAAGTGCTCAGTAAACGACAGCCTCCTGAAATCTCCCAAACACCTAGCACCATTTCCCAGAGACTATCCCAGGTGCGTAATCACCGGTACAATGCAGGATCCCTTTTAGACGCTGCAACCCGCCTGGTACCTATCTTTGCAGGGGTTGGGGCAATTCAAGGGCCTGAGACTTTTCTGCAAGTGCTTCCTGCTTCGTGTGTCTTAGAGCAACAGTGCTTCTCAAACTCTAGAGCCTATCGGAACCCCCTGGAGGACTTATGGAAACACAGATTGCTGGCCCTACCCCTAGAGTTTTTGATTTAGTAGAACCAGGGCGGGGCCTAAGAATGTGTATTTCTAACAAGTTCCGGAACTGCTGATGTTGCTGGTCCGGGGAGCACACTTTGAGCATCACTGCCTTAGAACAGCAGCTGTGATGTGTAGACAGATCACCTGGGGAAGTTGGGCAGCCGTGAATTCTGATCGAGTGGATCTGGGGTGGAGCCTGGGATTCTGTATTTCTAAGAAGCTCCCAGGTGCTACTGCTGCTGCTCCACAGACCACACTTTGGGTAGCTAGGCTCAGAGGAGTGCTTGACACTTAGTTCATTACCGGCCCTTCCCAACCGAGAGGTTAACAGGTTAGCAGAGGCAAACAGACCCGGGGAGGGGAGTGCAGGGCTCACAGTCAGAAGTTCAGCCAAAAGGCAGTATCAGAGAGGAGGTGACAATGGAGAGCTTTGCTGCCAAGGTGAGAACAACACTGAGGGCAACAGGGCTTGATTCCAGGAATGGCGGGCAGCCTGCGTTTAAGGCACTAACAGTGGTGTGTGCTCATCCGTGTGCACACACGAGAGAGAAAGCAAAAAATTTTGAAATAATTTTTTTTTTTTTTTTTTTTTTTTTTAATAATTCTTGTCTTTACTCCTTGATATGTAACCGTTGTGGCCCCTCCCGTTGCGGAGCACAGGCTCCGGACACTCAGGCTCAGCAGCCATGGCTCACAGGCCCAGCTGCTCCGCGGCATATGGGATCTTCCCAGACCGCGGCACGAACCCGTGTCCCCTGCATCAGCAGGCGGACTCTCAACCACTGCACCACCAGGGAAGCCCTGAAATAATTTGATATATTTTTTTCAAGCATCAAAGTAGTGTCTTGGGAAAAATCAAAACTTTGCTGGACTTCTTTACACGTACTTTATGGGCTAGTATTGTTTTTAAGTTTAATTATTTAGGGACAGTGGGGGGCAGGGGGTGTGCAGTCTGTTCAGAGCTTAAAGCCTCTAAAGTTCTTAAAACCCAGCCCTGGTGGCCACTGAAGTCTCTGTCCCTGAGCTTTGGGGCGTAAGGTTGTGGCCAAGTGTGTGTTCTGCTGGCTGTCCCTCACTTCTCCCCAGGAACTGCAGAGGAGATTCAACTTTCTTAGATGGAATACAAGTCATCATCAAAGGGGATTCAGGATTTGTAGATGGGGTACCAGATGTCACACCAGAATAAAGAGGGTCCAAGGGCCTAGAGAGGCATCAATGTCACTGAATCAAGGAACAAAGGAAGGGCACGGGTTCCCCATGGACATTCCAATCAGCAGCCTCCCACACCAGCAGCTTGCTCCCCTGTACCATGAGAAGTACCCCCAGCCCTCCCAAAGGCAGAGAGGCCAAGGATTCCAAGTCACATTGACCAGCATGTGAAGCCCAGTTCCACCTCGTCTTAGCTGTATGACCCAGGACGAATGAACTTTTTATTCTCAGCCTTGGTTTCTTAATCTGTAAAATGGGAATAGTAATAGTTTCTACCTTATAGGGCTGTTATGAGAACTAAATGAGTTAATATAAACAAGATGCTTAGAATAATGCCTGGGACCTAGTGTGCTCTGAAAAATCATTGTTACTATAATTACCTAATAGTAGTCCTTATCATAGTAATAGCACCATCTCAGTAGAAACAGAGATGAGTTTGGGCAATGGGAAACATCTGTTCAAGGACACAAAGGGGCAGAAGTGAGAGGTGAGTTGTGTTCAAGATGTGTCTGAAAGGAGCCTGCCAAGATTTCTCAGGGCTACCACCCACTGCCCAGTTCTGCCAAGTCACATGGGGTCCAGTGAGACCATCAGACCAAACCCAGAATTAGTCCTGAGGGACCCAAAAACCCCAGTAATGGAACTGAAAACCTTGGGGACACAGGTCCTATTTCCATCTCTTCTCCTAGTTGAAAGTTGTTAAAACAGAACAGCAATAAGAGTTGGAGCTCGGTGTTCCCTCTCCAGACTGCTGTGAGCCTATAAGAATAGTGTCTGACCCACTAGTCAACACCAAAATGCTAGCATAGATCCGAAATGCCCAAGGCCTGCCTTTTTCAAAAGAGCACACCTGCATTCAGATGTACTTGGGAGCCGTGAATCAGCTGAACAGTTCCCATTCCATCCCCACCAGGACACAAAAGTTGGCTGCAAGGGCGGTTTCAGGGAGTGATAACCTGGTCCCCACCTCCTCTCTCACCTGTGCCAACCCGTCCAGGCCAGTGGGTCTCCCAATTAGCATCACTGGGAATCTCTTTCACCAGCTTCTTCAGGCTTTGAAAGACTCATTCTCCCAAACACTCAGAATTGGAGGCATAACAATTTATTTGTCTTCCTAGTTTTATCATACAGACATCCTGGGCTGCCAATCGAAGCTTCCGGCCAGCATGAGATTGGCCAAAAGCACACCGAGCTGCCATTGGAATGACAGCCCAGGCCCGGGACAGGCCTCCTGAAGTGCTGCAGCTGACTTTCAGGTGCCTCTCCAGCTCTTCTCTTCACGGATGCTGGCTTGGGGTGGGAACCATGGATCCTGCCCCATCCCTTCACATCCCCAAAATGGCCAGTGCCTAACCTAAGGGTGTACAGGGATTTCTGGGAAGAAAAGCCAGGTCTTGGGCCTTCCGGCTCTGTCTTATAGCCATGTTACCGGATTGCCTCAAACTTTCTCAAACCTACCTCCAAGTGAGCACGCAGTGCCTATTAAATCAGTCTTCTTGGCCTGGCCAAAGCCCCCCTCCCTCTTCCTCCAGGCCCTCCATCCTGCATCACAGACCCCCTCCCCTCCAGCTTCAGGGCCTAATCCCAAAGTGTCCTTTTCACATCTCCACCCCTCCCCTCTCCCAGCCTGTTCTCCATAGGAATGGGCCTCCCTCAGCCTTCCCATCTCCTGCTTCCCACCCCCCTCACCCCCAGCACTATAGAGTGTCATAAATTCTAACGAAACCCCATCAGGGGAAGAAAAGGAGCAAAAAGTGCCTAATTGGCAGGGGCCTCGAAGCTCTTGGTCCCCGTGGTGGGATTGATAAGGTTCCTGGGAAGCGGTAGGGGTTTGGAGAGAGAAGGGGGGAGGCTGGGGGCCTGCCTGCCAAATGTAGCCAATTAATGTCAGTGCTGCCTTTCATGCCAGCCAATTAAGTCCCACATACTTGTCACCAGCCCTGGGAAGGGGGGCAGGGAGGGCGGGGCAGGGGGTTTCAAGGGAACAACTAATTTCCCTGCAGCCAGGATAATGCAGCCTTCAAAATGGGGAAAGGGTGCAGGGGGAGTTAGAAGGTGTCTGGGGTCACCAGGGGCAGGCAGCTGGGGAGGGGGCAAAGTGCAGAACACTGGGGCTCTGTGGGGACTTTGTTTGGGGCCCTGGGAGAAATGGAAGCTGGGATTGGCTTCAGGGGCCAAGAGCTGCTGGGAACTGGAATGGGAACTCACTTTCTCACTTTGTGCCCTGAGCTAGCAGAGCCGGGCACTTGCCAGGTATGCCATTCAGTTTGTACAACTCCTGAGCAGCTCAGAGAGGTTAGGGAACCTGCTCAAGATGGAACAGCTATAAATGGCCAGACTAACACAGTACTGACCTGCCAAGGTCCATGGTAAATGTTCCCTGAGACCCCTGTAAAGCAGAGACAGTGGCCTAAGCATCCAGGAGCCCTAGCCACCTCCCTCCTCACCACCACCAACGGGACAGAGGGTCCTAATGGAGGGCAGCACAGTCCAGGCTCCTAGACAGCAGGTTAGCCTGGGAGATGGTGAAAGATCTTTCGAGGCAGGGAGAAGGACGTTGGAAGGGGCACAGGAAACAGCGTCTCAATGAAGGAATATCCTTGTGAAATTGGGGATGCCCACTGTTAGCCCTCCAAGGATGCAGCTGGCTACAGATAGAAGAGATATTTCCAGACAGTCAGAGGTATCAAGAGGGTCTTGGAAGCTCTTCCCTTGGAAGGCTAATGCTTAGGAAGGTTGCCTTCTTGCTGGCTTGGGGGAAAATTCTGAGAGCTCCTGAAGGAGGGTCCAGGAAGAGCCTGGCAGTGGCTCAGGAGCAGGCCGACAGGGGGCTTTCAGGGCTGGGGGACCACCCAGGGGTCCCTGGGAGCCAGCAAGTCTCTCTGGGGCAGCTCCTGGCTCAGCATCAACCACTTACCCTCAGGAGCAAGTCAGGCTTCCGCCAGGCCTCCCCCAGGGAGAAAGTGAGTGAGTGAGACAGAGCTGAGTGCCGATCTTGGCTCCACCACTTGAGAGCTGAGCGACCTTAGGGGAGTCCTGGACCCTCTCTAAGCCTCAGTTGTCGCATCTGTGAAATGGGGTTAAGCAGAATCCCTACTGCCAGGGCTGCAGTGAGGCTCCCAGAAGAGATTGGATGGGAAAGGGTTTGTAATCTATGACTGACTAGCTAGGTTGGAGGTGCTTCTGAGCAGGCAGTTGGGGTAGGGGCATGTGCCCAGGAGTGGGGCTGCACAGTGCCACCAGCTGCCCCTCTGCCCTGGGTGCAGGGCATAATATGTGCATTGTCATGCAGATGCTTTGCTGGGCTGCCCACCCCCAGTGGGCCTATAATGACCTTGAGAGCTGGTTGGAGGCTGGGGCAGGCTAATTACATGGCCCCAAGCCCGCCAAGACCCAATAATTACACATCAACTTGTACAGAGAGGGTGGCTAATTGTGTGACAAGCTGTGAGGGGAGGGCCAGGGTGCCCCCCAAGCTAATGAGCTTCTCCCAGAGTCCATGGAGCAGGGCCAGGGTGAGGGGATGTGGCATGCAGGCCCTTCCCATTCCCAGCCCCCCACGGTGCCCAGCTCCCTGGAGGGTGACAGGGAGCGCAGGAGGGAGGCGAGCAGTGATTAAGAGCAAAAGCTCACCTTAGGCCTGTCTCCTCTTGCCAAGTCTTGCTCAAAGACGCACCTGGTCGGGTGCTATGGGCCTGCTCTCTCAGGAGAAATGCCCCCCCACACGCCTCCCTCACCCCAGGGTGGCTCAAGCTCTTCCAGGCTTGCCTTCCGCCCCTGGCCCCGACTGGCTGGCAGACTGGCCGTGGCAAGGAGTAAAAGACAGATCTGGGAAATCCTTGACCATCAGAGCTGGCAGGATCCACCAGGATCCCTCAGTCCAGCTCCTGCTTCTCACAGGGGTGGGAAACCAAAGCTCAGATCAGCCAGAGCCCTGGCGAGCTGGTGAGCTACTCTCAGGCCCACCCGACTGGGCTTCTTATTTCTTTTTCATTCAAAGTAGTCCTAGGTACTCTAAAGGCCGTGCGGTTGGCCATTTCTATGTTCAGTTTTCTTTTTTAATATTTATGTATTTGGTTGCACCGGGTCTTAGTCGCGGCACATGGGATCTTCGTTGCCACATGCGGGATCTTCAGTTGCAGCATGCAGGATGTTTAGTTGCGGCACGCAGGATCTCTTTTTTTTTTTTTTTTCAGTTGTGGCATGCAGGATCTAGCTCCCTGACCAGGGATCGAACCCGGGCCCCCTGCATTGGGAGTGCAGAGGCTTAACCACTGGACCACCAGGGAAGTCACTCTATGTCCAAATTTAGCCCTTTCACTTTCAAGCTGTGTGACTTTGGGCAAGTCACTTTACCTTTCTGAGCCCCAGTTTCCCCACCTATAAAATGACAAGGTTACGAGGATAACATGAGTTAATTCCAGTGAGTGAAACCTAGTGCCTGGCACCATGTGACCCTATCTAGTGTCCTCTTCATGCAGGTTCCTGACATCCCACCTGACGCCGAGTGCCGCAGAACAACTGCCCCCCGCCCCACAGCCACCTCCACCTCCTCTCCAGGCTCAGACTCTACCCCTATCCACCAGAGGTCACCCTGACTGTCCAAACCCACCCCAACCGCTAATTCCTGCCTGGATACATCTCTCTCTTCCCTGAGACTGGAGCAAACTGGAAGGGGCAGGGGTTTGAGGGCAGGGGACAAATTAGGCCGTCTCTCTTCCCTTCAGATGTGACACCCTATGGAGGTAAGGCTTCAAGGTGGAGAGAGGCCTGGGCACCTCCTGTTTCTCAGATGACCTCCACCTGTCTAGCTTGTCCCTCAACTCCTGACACTTTTGGACACCCCCCCCCCCCAAAAAAAA
>NW_006798085.1:2428520-2434687 GCF_000442215.2 Lipotes vexillifer
CCCCCCCCCCCCCAAAAAAAGCAAGCAGGAGGCAGAGGCATTGAAGTGGCTGCTGACAAGTTGGAACAGCTTAACAAATTAGGGAGAGGAAGGGAGGCTAGAAGCCAGCCTGCTCCCAAACAGCACCTCCATCTGTGCCCTAGTGGGCCTCGCGACTCCCAGGACAGCCAGAGGCTTTCTTGCAGGGAGGCCTACACAGGCAACCTCTCCAGCCACTCCCACCCTGACCAGCCCCAATCCTGGGATCTGTGGTTCCCCGGGCCTCAGAACCATGGGGCTCCCCCAAGTCAGAGAGGCTTCTCACCTTAACTGAAGCCCCGGGCCTCAGCCCCACTCTGCTGGGCACAGAAGGAGAGGTGGCAAGGCCAAGGGCTCCCACCCCCAGACTGTCGGGTCCAGGGCCTCAGGTTGGAGGCCCCCAGCTTATCGGTACCTGACCATTCTACCAGCATGTGTGTGGACAGGATTCCCTTTGTGGATCCAGCTCTGGCCACTGGCTGAGGCAAATCATCTCTTCTCTTGGACTTGCTGGCTTTCTTGTCTTTCATATGAAGGCTGTCAATCCCCCAAGGCCCCAGATAGCCCTCCGAGGGCTATCCTAGGCATTAAATAAGATCATGGACAAGAAAGCACTGCCTCAGTTTTAAAGTGCCACACACGGGTTGGTTGTTGGAATGGCTGCTGATTATGATTGTTATTAATTCTTGCCCCTTCTGTATTCTTCACTTCTGCCCTTAGTTGGACTGGACCACTGGGAGGAAAGGGATGATGGACCCTCCCATCAATAAGGAACACTTGCAAAGCACTTTCGCTTACATTTTGTCTAATCCTCACATCAGTGCCTCAAGGGAGGAGTTACTATCCCCTTTCACAAAACCATCAGGTGGGCAGTTGGCCTCTGACCAGTATTGGCTACTGCCCCAGACACTTTAGGTCCTCTCCCAGGATTCTTTTCAGCATCACGGCAATACTTCTAAGCTCAATAGGCAGGCTGGGGAAGAGACTTGGGCTAGGATGGAGGGGGAAAGGCAGGGCATAGATAGGATCCTGAACACTCGGGCTCAGAGAGGTTATAGATAACTTACCTGAGGTTACACAGCTAAGAAGTGCTGTCTCAACTGCAAATCCATGCCCTTCCAACCAGCTCACTTTGTGGGCCTGGACCTGGCTAAGCTGGACAGGCAGGGGGTCTCCACAGTGGAGGCTCAAGATGCCAGGTTTCAGAGTGGGTCCTGACCAGAGGGTGTGGGCTCCATCCTGGAGAGCCCTGAAATGGGGATGTTCTCGAGGGGGAGCTGGGCACTGCTGGGAATGACCATGTGCCGAGGCCTGTAATCTGCTTAAGCCACTAGAGTCTCTGCCCCAAGCACGTGCTGCCAGGCTGCCAAGTCCTTCAATTAATCCCCAGATTAATCTGCTCCTTCACCCCGTGCCCTCCTCTCCACCACACCCCTGCACCCCCAGCCCCAAGAAGTTCATTACAGCCTGGAGGGGGAGGGAGGCCAGCCCCTGGGGCTTGTGGAGCTGCATCAGGGGCACTAGACACTTCCCTCGGTTGCTATCACTGCTGCCCCTCAGAGAAGGGGGCCCGAACTGCTCTGGCCACCTTACCTTTGGCCTGTCTCCCCCTGCAACCCACCTCAGACCCTCTACTCCTTAAAGTTCTGCATTCATTCAACAATTGGTTGAGCACTTAGTATGTGCTAGGCACTGATCTTGGGGTCTAGTGGTAAAGAAGACAGACAAGGCCCCAGGGGCTCCCCGTGCAGGAGAGGAGAGAGAGAAATGCACGGGTGCTGACAGTCTCATGTGCTCCATGCTGCAGCAGGGGGCCCAGCAACTGTTGTTGAAGGAGGTCAGAGAAAAGAAGAGGGTCACTCTAGGCAGAGGAAATGTGTGCAAAAGCACAATGACTGGTGTGCAGCACACAGCCTTTTTGAGGAAGGTGGCTCGGTTGGGATGGGGATGGAGAGGCAAAGCCTGGTGGAAGATGAGGCTGGGAGTGGGCTGTGGCCCATGGTGAAGGCTCTGCACGTGTAGGTATAAGATGGTGTGAGCCATGCATCGGTGTCCATGTGTGCACATTGCTGTAGGCATGAGTGTGCATCTCAGCTTGTGTGCATGTACAATGATGACGACTTTGGTGATGGACTTTCGTATCTGAATGTGTATCTGAAGGCTCTTCCTTTGCTGATGTGTGAGTGTGTGTGTTTGGTTTCCTCAGCCACACTCCCAGCACCCCAGGGACAGGACTGTGGGATGCCACTTCTATAAATTACTTGCCCACCAAACGCCAAGGACTCGTAGCTTCCAACAGAGCATCACTAGATCTAAATCTTCATCAAATATGCCAGATTCCTGATGGGTAGGAACTTCCAGACCTGGATTCATACTCCCTTCTTAGACAGGGCCCTTCACTCTGCCCTGACTAACCATAGCCGGGGCCAGGCAAGCCTGGGAGGTTGGCAGTGATGGGGCCTTAAACCCGCCTCTCCACTGCCACCCTGGCTAAGCTCCCTTCATGTCTCTCCAAGATTGCTACAGAGTCTCCTCACTGCTCTCCAGCTTGACCCTGCCAAAGCCTAGTATCCATATAACAGTTTGGGGTGGGGGGAGGCTCCATTAAAACTAAGATCCTGTCATTCCTATGTTGCAAGCCCTGCAGTGGCTCCCACCTCACTCAGAGTAGAAGCCACCATTCTTTCCAAGGCCCTTACCACAACACTACAAGATACGCCCTTCCCGCCCGCCATCACTTCTCTGACCTCTTCTCCTAACCCTCTTGCTCACTGCCCTCCAGCCACACAGGCCTCCCTGCTTGTCCTCCAGCAACCAGGCCTTCTCCTGCCTCAGGGCCTTTGCACCTGCTGCTCCTTCTGCGCGGAGGACTCTTCCCTCAGATATAAACAAGGCTCACTGCCTCTCCTTCGTTTTTGGCTCATATGCCTCCTGTCACCCTCTCAATGAGGCCCGCCAGGACCACTCTATCTAAAATTGCAGATCACCGCCTACCCCATCCTGGCACTCCCTATTCTCTGTAATCTGGTCCTTTTCCTCTCCACAGCACTTATCACATTCGAACACACTACACGATCTACTGATTTATTATGTTTAGTATTTGTCTGTCTCCCCTCACTAGATTGTAAGCTCCATGAGATCTTTGTCAGAGCTAATCACTGATGTCTCCCAGCTCCTAAAACATTTTCTGGCGTCTAGTAAGCACACAATGAACATTTCTTGAAAGAATGCCTCCTGTGGGAGAAGCCCCAAGGGTCAAGTTCTTCCCAAAGCTTGCTTTGAGCTCCAGGAGTTCCAGTCTTCATTCCCAATACTACCCAACCCCTTCTCCTCCCACCGAGATGCCATTAGATTCCTTGAAGCCCCAAATGGGATTAGAGTGATGATACACACAAATGCACATGTGTGTGGGCGCGAGCACAAACACATTGCCCAGGTATGAGCACTGAAGTCAGGTTCTTTGCTTCCATTGCTGGCCGACAGAACTCCAGAGAGCCCCCAGGTCCTGCCCTTCCCCTCCCAAGTTTCTCTCAGCTGCTGCTCTTGTTTCCCCAATGACTCCCTTTTCCTCTCCAGGCCCCCTAGCCTCTGTCTGTCTGCCCTCTAGGTCTTCCTTGTTCCTCCTCTGACCCTCCCTCTGTGTCCCCAGGCCTTACCCACTCCCCTTACTTGTCCCCATAGCCCCAGTGCCTCACCCCTTGGTGTGCCTAGATCTTGGTCCTTCCCCTCATCCCTCGCCCCAGCCTCTGTGCCTCTGCTCTCAGGGTTGTCCTTTCAGCGACCCCCGTTATCTCTGCCCTTCTCTGCTTGGTGGCCCCAAATCCAGCCCTCTCCCTGCAATGCTCTCCCTCCCTGCTTACTGGCAAACACCCAGCCTTTGCCTCTCATAGCCTCTATGTGTTTCTGCCTGGCCTTTGTGCCACCTGCAGGCCCAGCGTCCCCAAGGGCTCTCCACACAGCCACTCACTAATTAGGTCAATTATGAGGTCAATTATCTAATCCTCTCCAATCCAGCTCTGCATTGCTCCACACACTCGCATCCTCAGGCATTTTCAGAGGCCCCAGGCAACAGATGCTCCAGCCCTTGCTACCTCTCATGTAGATGCCCTCCTCCTGGCCTCCTGGCTGAGCAGGTTCTGCTCATCGCAGAAAGCTTTGGAAGGGGCACTGAATGGTGGCTAGAAAGACAGTGATTCCCAAGAGCAATGTGTAGGCAGCACCTCCCTAGGCAACACTGAGGTCACCATCCCAGGGATGTGACTCCATTTGGAGTCAATCCACAGTGCCTGGACTTTGTGTGTGTGTGTGTGTGTGTGTGTGTGTGTGTGTGTGTGGTTGGGGACTGGAGAATGGATCCTGCCTGGAGACAAGGAGAGGGACAAAAAGACCTCTAGGACAAGGCTCCTTAATCCTTTTCCTGAAGTCACATGACTATTGAGCATCTTGATAGAAGAACTGGACTGTAGAAACACACATCCACACCCGTTTGCAATTCATTTCAAGGAATTGGTCCCCAGACCCCTGGAAACTGTCCAGAGATCCTGGCCATAAACTTGGATCCAGAAACTCTGATCCAATGGCTCTTCCCAGAATAGTGCCACACTCTCTCAGGAAAGATCACCCCTTCAGGATGAGGTCAAGAAATCCTCAACCTTCCCTGCCTCTTCCCAGAACCTCAGTTTTTACTTCAGGAGTGCCTTGCCTGCCCACCCAGTTACCTGACAGCCAGTGCCACGAAAGCCCAGTATCACTGTAGCCTCTGGGGCAGCAAGAACTGCCCCAAGCCCTGGTGTTCATGGCAGATCTCTGCTGGAGCGCTCCACCTTGCCATCAAGGCCACAGCTCACTGGCAGTCTGACTGACCCAGTAAGAGAACCAAGGAGAAGCAGACCAGAGGAGGGGCAGGCAGAAGTGAGGAAATGAAAAAGGGAAATAGGGAGTCTAGGGAGGGAAGGAGATGGAGGCCAGAGAAAGACACTAAAGAGAATGAAAGCAAAGAAAACACTCAGAGAGAACAGTGTTTACATTGCCAGGGAAAACCCAAGAACTTCACCAAGTCTGATTTCCTCCACTGTACAGATGGGTAGATTCAGGCCCCAGAGAGAGAAAGGGACTTGCCCAAGACCCCACAGCCTGTCCCTGGCAGGGTTCCAAACACCCAAGGGGTGGAGAGGCATAGGGCTGACAGCCTCCAAATCTCTGTCTCACTGGCCACATAGATATTCATTACAATCAACAGTATAATAGGGATATTTTAAAAATAACTTGAATATCCAACATTAGGGGATTGAGTATACAAATTCTAGTTTACCTATAGTGTTGAATGCTTTGTAACAAAAAGCACTTATAGATTAAATTTAGCATCAGAAAATGTTTACAGTACACTTTAAAGACCAGTTTATAAAACCAAACCACTAAATACATGCAGGGGGGGAAAAAAAGGACCAGAAACAGGAAATACACCAAAATGTTAACACTTGTTATCTCTGACAAGGATATTGGAAATTATCACTGTCTTCTTTTTGCTTGTCTACATTTGCCATATTTTCTTTAATAAGCACGTATTACTTTTGCAGTGAGAAAAAGCAGTAAAATGTTACATGTAAAGTACCTTTTAGAACCTTCATCTCCAGCTCAGACTTCTCTCCTGACCTCCAGGCTCCAAAACCCACTGTTGTTTGTCCCACCAGCTAGAGTCACAACATGGGGCCGCAGCCTCCTCCCCCTCCTATGGCTTATCAACATTAGCTGTCCCTTTAGCTGTCCCCACCCTAAGCCCTTCCCAGCTTCCCCACAGCCACACCCAGGCGGGGCTACTGCAGCCTCTGCAATCACGTCTCTCCCACCTGCAAAGTGCCCATAGGAAAGGACCTATGGGCCTGCAGCTTCTTTGCAAACCTCATTTCCAAGATTCCTGTCCCCAAAAGAGGAGGAATACACACACACACACACACACACACACACACACACACACACACACACGCTTCCCACCTTTGCTCCTACTTGGCAAAAGCCCTACCAAGACTCTCCCCGTGCCACCCTCCCTACACACATGCCCTTTATTCAACTTCCAATCCACTTCTTCTGTCTGCCCTCATTTGGGCACTGGGTTCATCTTCCCTGGCCAGCCTGATTCTTGTGGTTCAGCA
>NW_006798085.1:2435037-2452165 GCF_000442215.2 Lipotes vexillifer
CAGTAGACTCTGGTAGAGCCCAGCCTCCTGATGGAGGTAATTCCAAAGGGCAGCAAGGTGAGTCACAAAGTAGGGGCTGGGTGTGGGGCAAAGAGGACCGTGGGACTGTCTCATGGGACTGTAGAGCTCAGAATACATACGCACACGCAGCCCTGCACAGCCTGCACTCTCCCACGTAGTGGCCGGCCCGCGCCTCCCCCAGTGCAGGGAGCCCTCATACTCGGCAGTAAGTGCACCAACATGCACCTCCCACAGCCTCTACCCACACGCACACCCCCAACACAGAATGTGCACATTTTCTCCATTCAAAGAAGCCTCTCCCCAGCCCTATCTTTCAGGGGTTAAAGACTTGGGGTGCACACCTGTAAACAAGCACACAGCCTCACACCCGAGGATCTGCCCACCCTACAGTGGATGGTCCCCGCTACATACCAGGTGAGAACCATTCAGTGTGGTAGTAAGAGCTGGGATGCGGAGCCACACCAGCTACCTACACTCTTACTAGTGTGTGGCCTGGCGGCAGGTTACATCACCTCGCTGAGCCTACTCAACTGTAGAATCGGAATAATAATAATACCTACCTCAGAAAGCTGTTGTGCAGAGGAAATAAGTATGTATAAATACGTAAAGTGCTCAGAACAGTACCTGTCATGGAGTGTTATATAAGTGTTTGTTGTTATTATTATTACCTGTCATAAAAATATATACCTATATCCACACAATTCAGAACCTTTTGGTGAGAATGAGAGAGATGTGTGCATGTGTGCATGTGTGTGTGTGTGTGCTCTCGCACATGTGCACATGTGACCTTATGAATAAGTGATTACCGAAGTGGTATGATTTAGAAGGGACTACCCACACCTCCACCCTTAATCAACACCATTGCCCGAAATTCCACCAATATAGCATATATCATCTGAGTCTTGAAGGCCAGTTCTTTTCAACAATCTCCTATTAAAATGCACATACTCCTTGGGGGGTGTTAAGCCTTATCAACTAACACCTTAGTTGTCATCTAACACCTTAGTTATCAGCTAACACCTTAGATATCAGTTAACACCTTAGTTGGCAGCTAACACCTTAGTTGACAGCTAACACCTTAGTTGACAGCCAGCTGAGAGCAAGACCCTGCAGGACTGGCTTTTGGAAGAAGGAGGACAGGGATAGTAGAAATAGAGGGGCTTGGATAGGGTGGAGAGGGGGGCACCAGGTCCAAACCCCACCAAACTACCCATCTTGTCCTGCCCTGCAGTGTATGGAAGGGATGGAGTCCTTCCTTCCAGCCGATGTCACCAGGTGTGTGTGGGGGGTGTGAGGCAGAAGGAAAGGGAGATCATATGCCAGACATTCCCCACAGCAGCTGGTGAGTGTTGGCACAGCCAGCCCGAGACTTCCTGGGAAGGTGGGTGGAGGTGGCGAGCTGGAAACTTCGCATCCTACTGCCTCTCCTGCAATTCCCGCCCCTTCTCTACACACCAATCTCCCTCCAGGGGCTAACTGAAGGGAGTTGAAAGGAGGGAATACAGGTAGATGGTCTCACCACCCCGAATTCCCACCACCCAGGACTGCCACTCTGGGAGCCTAGGGCTAGTCGCTGATTGGGCCCTAAGGGGCCACTTCCCTCCCATTGACCTTAGAGGTCAGCACTGCCAGCTTCTGCTCAGAGCCTCTGGCATTTATCATTCCATCCAAAGCCATTCCTGTTTCCTGCCTGGACCACTCCCGTGTGTAATGAAAGCCATAATCTCATTAAGCTGGGGTGAGGAAGGACTTCCTTTGATTTGTCCTCAATTTACCTCCCTCAAACTTCAAAGAGGCCTCCCACGTGCACAGGGCTGAAGCTTCAATGGGCCAAGTAGAGGACCCTGTGTTCGCAATGCTCACAGTTGGAAGGTTTAAACTCCATTCATTTCTACAAACTTTGGAGACCCAGGATTCTTGGAATGTCAATGCTAGAAAGATGATCAGAGATCATCTAATCCCCTCTACACTCTCCCCAGCTCCCACACATTATTCAGATAAGGAGACTGAAGCCCAAAGAGGTTATTAGTCCCTTAATTAGGTCCACACTGATAGGGTGGACAAAGCTCTTTCACGTGCATTCCCACCTGGCATCCTTGGAACAATCCTGTAAGTAAGGGATGATTCACATGCCCAACTCAGAGAAGAGGAGATTGAGAGTCAGAACTGCCTAAGAACTTACCCAGGATCTCAGGGCAAAGATGTGGCAGAGGTGGCCGCCAACCCAAGCCTTGTCTCAAAGGCACTTTCTCACACAAGGGAGGGTTAACAGCATGGGCTTTGGATCCATACAAATGTGGGATTGAGTTCCAGTTACACCACCTCCAAGGGTGAGGACTTGGAATTTCCCAAAGCCTCAGTTTCTTCCTCTGACAACCGGGGATTACAACTTCCACTCTCATGGGGTTGTCGTCAGGATGAAGGGAGCTGATACACTGTAAAGTGCTTATTCATTCAGTCCACAAAGATTTAGTGAGCATCTACTATATGCCAGGCACTGCTCTAGGCCCCAGAGATATAGCAGTAAACAAAAAACAGACAAGCCCTGCTTTCATGGAACTTACTTACAGTCTCGCACAGTAGAGAAGCACGTGAAGAAGTAAGTGAACAAGATAACTTCTGGTAGTGATGAGTGTTGGAAAGGAAAAAAAACAGGGCTATGGGATAGAGCACACCTGGAACGGAAGCAGGAGGTGACCTTAGACTGAGGCGATGTTTGAGCTGAATGAGGACAGAGTGTTGGGCAGTGTCGGAAGAGCAGGTTCAAAGGCCCAACGTAAAACCTCAGACCTCCTCCACGTTTATATCTCGTGCCCTGACTGTTGTACTGAGCTCCAGACAAGTGCCTACCGGTCACCTCTGCTTAGATGTCTAATAGGATCTTAAAGTTGACATGGCCAAAACAGAGATCCTGAGTTCCCCCAAACCTTCCTTCCCACAGTGCACCCCAGCTCAGTAAATGGTATCACTCTTTGTCCAGATGCTTTAGCCCCAAACCTGGGAGTTACCCTTGAATCTTTTTTTCTCACCTCCTACATCCAATCCATCAGCAAGTCCAGCCACTCTACTCCCGAAATATATCCTAATCCATCCACTCCTCAGCACCTCCCCCTCCACCAACCCGTCTCAAACCACCATGCTCACTCACCCCAAGAAATCTCCCCTCACCCCCACAGTCTATTCTCAACGCAGAGACCAGAGTGTCTTTTAAAAATGCAGATCAGATCAAGTTACTCTCTTGCTTACCGCTGGCCTCTCAATCTGACTTAGAAGAAAACCCCAAGTCCCCCACCCCTAGCCTACAGGGCCCTGTCTGTTCTGGCCCTGCCTGTGTCTCCCACTCAACCCTTACTACTGCCTCCCTTGTCTGTTCACCTCCAACCCCACTGACCTCCTTCTTGCTGAGCCCTCCAACATGACAAAGCTCTTAGAATAGAGTAATCACTCAGAAGATGTGAGGTGGTGGGTAAAAAGAGGGAGAAGGCTGAGAAGGTCTAGCAGAGAGAAAGGAGGACACAGAGGGCAGTTCTGAAGAAGCCCAGTAAGGAGGGGCCTGACAACCGTGTCCAAACCGGCAAGGGGGTGTTGTCCAACCCCGAGTGGGGAGGAGATGACCTTTAGTCATCCAGACATCCTCGGCTTTTGCAGTGAGAAGGGAATGTAAGGCAAGCCAGAAGACAGTGAGCGTGGATGCTCAGCTGTGAAAGAGGAGGCAAGCAGGAGGGCGGGAGCTTGAGGAGCATGGAGGACAGGATTTTTTCAGGGGAAAACTGGAACATATTTGCAGGCTGAGGGCAGGGAGCCAGCAACAGAGAGAAAATTACTGGAGTGTGGTCCCCTGGGGAATGGGCTGGTTAGACCCAGGAGAAGGAGGGGAAGAGGGCAGTTGGGAAGGGGGAAGTGGGGAAAGGGGGCTCAAGCTCGTGGCCAACAGCCTCCTGTGTATCCCTTCGTTTCCTTGTCCTGCCAGGCTTTAACCACCAAGGGCAATGCCAGCCAGCCGTTCTCCAGGTCTGGCATTTACATTTAAGGGATGACCGGGGGTGGGGTGCTGGGCAATGAAGTGGGGTGCTAAACCCACCCCTTTGTTCTGCCCCGGGGCCTATGGGCAGCGTTGGCTCAGGTGACCAAGACAAGTGGAACTCATACCTGGTGTGGCCTTTCTCCCTGGCTCCTTTGTCAGATTTCCAAGTCCCAGACCAGTACCTTCACCAATCCCCATGCCTACCACCTTAACTCACACCCCTGCCTGAATGTGCAGGGGGAGCTAAGACTGGTCCTGAGACTAGGGACACTTTCGGGGATGCCACTACCAGCCCCAGCCCAATGGTCTCATGCTATTCTAGGCCCACAGGCTCTGTGCCAGGACTTTTGCATACATGAGCACCCACAGTTAATGCCCCCAAATATCTTATGAGCAAGGTAGTTTTATTATGCTTGTTTTACAGTTGAGGGAACCGAGCCTAAAGAGATGCCATCAACTGCCTAAGGTTACCCACAGCCATTAACCAAGGGGAAAAGTCCCCAGGAATTGGGGACAACAGTCACTGAAGCAGGAAAGGCCCTCTGAGCTCACCTTAGGACAAAATGTCCCAGGACAAATGGGAAAACGGAGGACCTGGCAGGGAGAGCGATTTGCGAAGGTCACATGGTGGATGGAAGTCAGGCTCTGTGTCTCCCAGCTACCTGGCCTGTTGAGCTACCAGAGTGAACTGGTAGCACCCGGGCCAGCCACCAGCCCAACAGGGCCATGGAGGAGGCGGGATATGTGAAACCATGGAGAGGAACACCCAAGAACGCACTAGGTTCGGTAGTCTTGGAGGCCAGGGACATATCTGCCTGTTTAGTGTCCTGATAAAATGCTTGGCATGAGAGTCACGGCTCAGTGAATGTATGTGGGATAGATGGATGGAAGAACGGCTAGGTGGATACATGTCTGGAACAAACCCAGAGGAAGGCCCAGCCAGGATACTCCACACTGGTCCTGAATCCTCTCCCGGAACCAAGACCTCACTCCCCACCCCGCTATCTGGAGGCCGGAACCCGGGGATCCGACTCCTCCTGAGCTGGAGAGGCGTGGGGAGGAAGCTCTGCCAAAAACTGGCCTGGGGTTTTGATTGGAAAAAGCCTGAAGAGTCACCATCAGTGCATCCCTCAGCCTCCTTTCCCACCATCATTCAAGGAACTTCTTCTGAAGCCCTCCTTGATCCTGCTGATGAAGCAGAAGCCCTTGCCCCTATACAAACACACACAGCCCACGGCCCTCCTGATTTGGGCGCTAATAAAGCAACCCCCTTCTCAGTTCCCAGGGCACACAGGGAACAGCTTTGTGGCTGGGGCTGACACATCTGGTCTTCCTGTCTATCAGACCCCCAGGCCTGCTCAATTCTCTAGGGCCCACACTCTTTTCCACTCTTCCCATCACCCTCTCACTCACCTTACCTGTCTCACCTGCCCTCCAGCATGTGCTCCAGGAGAGCACATTTCTGCTCAGAAGCAGAGAGCAGTAGGAACAAGTCCTCACACATGGGCTCCAGCCAACAGCCTTGCGCACACACACTCACAGGCACACACACTCCCCTGGTTATTCACACTCACGCCTATGTCACTATACACACATACTGGCATGTGTAGATAACCATGCACACATACAGGCTTGTACCAAAGATAGACACACATTCCAGTAGACCTAGGTATACACCTCTACTGCCAGGGCCAGTCTGTGAAGTTTCTTTCCTGGGTGGACCCATCTGTGTTGAGGTGGAAGAGATAAGAAAACGTAGAGGCTGGGCAGGTATAATTGTGTATACCTGCGGGTATAATTGTGTCTCTTGTGGTTGGAAAAGGTTCTAGGGTCCAAAGAAAATGAGCCAGTGTTTGGGCCTAACTCCCCACAGCCCCCCATGCCCCAACCTCTGTGTTGGACTTATTCCCAAAACTCAGCTCCCTTGCCCAGTGCCCAGCCTGGTGTTCTGGCCTGGCCCTGCCCCGCCCGGTCCTCTGGGGTCCAAACATGTGCCCAGGGCTCAAGAGACTGGCCTTCTCATGCCCAGCCTGGGAGGCTGCTCAGTTGTGGAGGAAGACACCTCCAGGCCAGAGGTCATCTTGCGCTCCCCTTCCTGAGAGAATGCAGCCCAGAGGCCTTCCCCAAAGGGAAAGCAGGAGGTTCCCTCAAGGAGGAAGCCATACTTCCCAGTATCAACAGGCCCAGCGTGGATCCTGCTAAGAGGAAGTGGAAAAGAGGCCATTGCAGCCAGCAGAGCTGCAGGTAAAGGGTAGGCTGCACTTCCTGGCCCCTGCTCTACTGAGCCCCAACCAGGGATTCCCTAAGCCCCTCACTGCCTTCCCTGCCCCCCACACCATGTCTCTCCCATCCTGACTCTCCTCTCTTCACCATCCTTCTCCTGGTCTTCTCATGAAAAATGGATGGAGCTTTTATTAAACTGTTTTCTCTTCAAAGGAGCTTTTCAATTTTTAATGCTTTGCTGGGGTCAGGGAGACAGACTGGCCCAGACAGACCATGGGGAGGGGGCAGAAGGGGTCTGACCTGGAGTCGGGGTGGGAGGAGGGAGAAAGGGGGCTCTAGGCTTGCCTGAGGGTCAGGCAAGCAGGAAGCAGAAGAGATTAGTTTCTGGGGTGGAAATACTTCCCTGGGCGGGACACAACTCTGTCCTTTTCCCTCCCCTCCCCACCTTGGGCTGGGAGATCTTCAAGGGAAGTGGACCAGCTCAGGTTGAACACCTACTGTATGACAGGGCAATGAAGTGGGGTGCTATAACCACCTCTTTGTTCTTCCCTGGGGCCTAGGGGCACATTTGATGTACAGATGCCCCATTGGCTCATGACTCCAGCTCAGTTATGGGAGACAGTAAAACAGAGTGACAAAGAGCAAAGACTCCAGAGTCAGCCTGCCTGGCTTCAAATTTTGACATTGTTTGCTTGCTGTGTGATGCTTGGCCAATCACTTAATCTCTCTGGGCCTCAGTTTTCCCACATGTCAAATGGGGGAAGGAGTACCTGCCTTGCAGGGTTGCTACAGAGATGCAATGAGATCACATATGTCAAGTACACATACGTATCTAACACTCAGTAAGCCCTAGATACGTACTTATGGTAATGGTATGATTATCAATGTCCACATCTCACAGATGATGAGGCTGAGTCTCTAGGAGCTTAAGGGTTGACATTCAAAGTTTCATGCCCACTAAACGGTTGAGCCACACCATCTTCGATTTTGCTGTCTTATCCCAACCTAGCCTTAATTTGCTATGTGTCCCCTTAGACTAATCACTTTACTCTTCCGGTGATGGAGACCGAAGACCCCCTACCTCCTTTCCTGGCTCTCTTGGCAGATATAGCCAGTGTGGAAAGGGGAGGGATGGGAGAAGCCCTGTTACTAGCTGGGAGAGTAAGCCCCCGGTAGGACCAGACAGCCCAGGACAGGGACCCACAGTCCCAACCACAAAGTGCCTATCACAGTGTCAGATATGTAAGTTTGGTTCTGCATTTAGAGTATGTACTTTCATACTTTTTATTGTGGGATTTCAAAAGTAATGCATGGTCATTGTAGGAAATTTGGAAACTTTGGAAAATTTTGGCAAACCCCTGAAAGAAGAAGAAATCTACTTTGAATCCATAACAGCTATAGGGTTGATTTGACCTCAGTTGGTCCACACACAACTGTGAGAATTCAGAAGTCTCTGAATTCTGATTCAGTATGGATATTGTGGTGAATGTGTGTAGACAAAGGCAACATGAGGCCCAGCTGAATTCAATTCAACCATGGACCCAGCGGCGCTCTGGGCAACTCCAGGGAGAAGGAGATGAGGTCCTTTTTTCCAACCCATCTGGTCTGGCTCCAAGTGAAATGACAAAAAGGCTGGTTCTAAGTGATAAACTAGAGAGAAATTCATACTCCTAATCACTGGTTTTCCACGTATTGATCATTTTGACTTACTGGGAGATGTTTTAACAAATTCTGTGACAACGTAAAGCATTTTTAGTGTATTGTCCATGCTGAGGGGAGGAGTTTGGTTTTTAGTCGTGGGGTGTTATCTCTGGCTCATTTAAACTCCTATTCTTCCTGGCCAGACGCATTGGGGACGTTATTTCATTCTGTTGCAAGGATCAGTGTGTGCAGGGCCACTGGAGCAGCTACTCTGAGTCTGGAATCTATACTGCTGCCACCCAGGAGAGGGGCCCAAACCAGTTTTTGAGGGAGGGCCCGTGTTGGAAGCACCAAGTGGCTAGGACAACATAGACCAACACTGAGGTGGCAGTATGTGGGCTGCAATGAACCATATGCCCTGGTTCCTTCCAAGGGCTTCAGATGCCTCCTTCACCTCACACCCCACCTGATGTGCCATGTGTGTGGACATTAGGTCCACTGGCATTTTCCTTGCCAATATTTTCAAGCACCATTACACAAACAAAGCTCAGCCTAAGCCTGTCCCTGTCCCAGAAACCACATAGCACTTCAATTCTGACAGCAAGCAGCATTCCCAATGGGAGAAAACGATTACCACAGAACAGTCGAGAAGATAGTAAGCGAAAGCTGCTTACACTGAAAAGGGGTGGACATCGAAACTGGTGAGAATATGGGCTGCAGAGAAAGTTGGCATTACTGGCAAAAACACTTATTTGAAAAACTTAAAGGCAGGTCACTTGAAAAGCAGATTATATTGCATTTAAAGGTTATATATTCATCCTCAGTTGCACAAACTTAGGGAAGCTGGAAGCAGCAGACGGAGACTTCAGTCTCAACTTGTTTGCTTTTGGGGGCAATTTACTTAGAATCAGAGGTAAGATTTCAAAGTTCAGGGAAATACTTCTGAACCAACAGAGCAGGAAGACGAGTTGAAAATGAATTCCCAAATTATTCTCCCCCAAGATAAAAATGGAAGATTCCAGAAAACAGGCAAACATGCTCAAAGACTACAAAAAACTTCCCCATAGTGCCTGGAAATGACTATTACATGGAAAACCAGTGACTGGAAATATTTCTTTTCAACCAATTTATAATTTCAACTAATTTGCCGTTGTCACCGCAAAGTTGTTTGACAAGTTTGTCTCTGACATGCTAGCAAATCCTCGAAGGTCTCCTGGTCTCAGGCCTGCAATGAGGAAGCAGACAGTACACTTCTGGGCTTCATGCCCGGTGAGGCAACCACTCCCCATCTCCGAGCCATAGCTTCCTTTTCTGTGAAATGGGGAGAAGTGACCCATCCAGGCTCATTTCCAGGGCTATTACAAGGACCACACGAGATAGGGGAGTGTTAAGCAAGTGTGCTCAGGAATCAGTCTGCCTGGCTCTGCCACCTAGAAGCAATTTACTTAAACTTCCTGGGCCTGATTTTCCCCATCTACAGAATGGGGCCACACCTTCCTCAATGACATCTTGACATCTTACATGTAAAGTGCCTGGAATATAGTAAATGTTCAATAAATGTCTGTTAGCACTATGGATGGAAAAGTCTGCTTTGGAGACTTGTGAGGCATTGTCACTTTTATATCTGTCTCCCGACACAGTGCAGGAGTTGGGGGAAGGCAGGGACTTCTGCTGACCCAGATCCACCTCTAGGTATCTCCTAGAAAACAGCCGTTGGGTCCCTGGAACATCTTCTCCTTCCGTGGACACCTCTCTCCTTCCTTGCCAGGTGCACTCACTCGTTCTACAAGTGCTGCAGACTGGAGGGGGGGTGGGGTGGGGCGAGATGGGCAGGAAGCCAAGAACAGCCATCTCTCTATTCCCTCTTTCCTCTGAGAGGCTGCTGTGGGAAGGGGGAGCCCTAGACCAGCACAGGGGGTAGGGGGTGGGAGGATCTAAGGCAGGTGTTGGGCATGGGGATAAGACCGCCAGGCTTGGCATCTGTCAGGGACTGGCTGCTGTATGAACTAACCTCCCTGGACGTCAGTTTACTCATCTGGGAGGTGGGCGGGATCTCCATCGTTGAGAGGATCAGAGGAGGTTATGGGTGAGAAAGTCCTCTGCAGACTGTAAATTGCTGTGCCCCGAGCACAGGCATACATGTACACGGAAGCAGGCATCCCAGCATGCTCTGGGCCCCTCCCGTCTGTCCTAATGCTCACACTTGAATGTGCATCAGAATCACCTGGAGGGCTTGTTAAAACATAGATTGCTGGGCCCCACCCTGAGTGATTCAGTAGAGCTGGGGTGGGGCCCAGGAATTTGCATTTCTGACAAGTTCCCAGGTGATGCTGAGGCTGCTGGTCCTGAGACCCCAGTTGGAGATCCATGTGCAGAGGGTGTCACGTGCAAATGCTATCTGTGCACGTCCTTGCTGTGTGTGTTGCTCTAGGTCACAGTTCCTGTGAACCACAGACACCCCCCTCCAGCTCTCACAGGGGCCTGCCAGGGAGAAATCACTTAGCTAGCTTGCCCTGTTCTCCAGGCAGCCCCTGTGCAGAGCACGAATGAGCAATCAAGAGTTAGCCAGGAACCCCTCCCAGCACACATTCAAACATATTCACACATATAACCACAACGTACACACACTCATCTCACACCTGTATAACCTAATGGCTAAATAACAAAGACTGAACAAAACTGCCAAAATCAGCCAGCTCCCCCGCTTCCTAATGTGTGACCTTGGACAAATCATTTAACCTGGCTGTGCTTCAGTCTCCTCAGTACAAAGAGGGGTAATAAGAATGCTTCATAGGGTTGTTGAGAGACTCAATGAGATAACAAATGGAAATCTCTTGGAAGAATGTTAAATGTTAGCTATTTTTAGCAGTGGGCTCCAAGCCCCCAAGGGAAGCCTCAGTAGCAAAACAAAAAATCCAGGGCAGTCCATAACCATGAACAAACTCACTCGGGTCAAAGCAGCCTCCTGGCTCCACCACAACCCACTTGGAAGCCAGGAGACCTAGACCCCAGGTGTTTCTAAGTCACTCCCTGTGTGCCCGTGAGTCAATCCCTTTGCCCTCTCTGGCCTCAGCATCCCCATCTGTCCCATAGGGGCTAAGCTGGATCATTTGTCAGGGCTTTCTTCCAGCTCTGCCACATGGTGGGTTCATGCCCAGTGGTGCATGGCAGAGGCAACAGCCGCAATGCCACAGGCCCAGCCCATGGCCCAGTTTCAGCCTTTCTGGAGCTGAGAGAAGCTGCTCGCCCTCCCCGGAGCAGGAGATTGTCAGCAACTCTCCCACAGCCATCTCTTCTCCTGGCTTCTCAGGCGCAAAGAGGCTTAGGGCTGCCAGAGGCCTGGGAAGGGATGCCAGAGAGAAGGTTCGTGATAATAACCCCTTTAACTCTGGGCCCTGCCTGTCAGACTACAAACACTGTTGTGCCCATCATCTCACCATGGCCGCAGGAGGCAAGGAGCACAGGAGAAAATGGAGGCTCCGAGAGGTGGTTTCCTGCCCAAGGTACCAGGATTTGAACCCAGGACTGCTAAAGCTCAAGTCCACTGGCCTGGGCTATGAAAGGCTGTGGGAATCAGACACGGGAAGAATCCCCATATAACCTCTGCTTTCTGTCTTCACGTTTTTAGTGAAATGTCAACATTCTCAATAAGGTCTCAAGCCAGCCCCACCCTGACAATCCTGACCGTCCTAGTTGTGCTCTATTTTCTCTTCTTCTGTAGCTCAAATCACCTTCTAACATAATATATAAATTACTTATTTATTATGTCTAGTGTTTATTGTGTGGATCCAAGGGCAGGGAGCTTTGTCTATGTTGTTTATTGAGATATCTCCAGTGCTTACAACAGTGTTCGGAACCTAATAGGCGCTCAATAAATATTGGCTGAGGGCTTCCCTGGTGGCGCAGTGGTTGCGAGTCCGCCTGCCGATGCAGGGGACACGGGTTCGTGCCCCGGTCCGGCAAGATCCCACATGCCGCGGAGCGGCTGGGCCCGTGTGCCATGGCCGCTGAGCCTGCGCGTCCGGGGCCTGTGCTCCGCAACGGGAGAGGCCACAGCAGTGAGAGGCCCGCGTACCGCCAAAAACAAAACAAAACAAAACAAAATATTGGCTGAGAGAGCAGCACATTCTGAGTAGTGGCTCAGAATGGGGCAGTGGAAACTGAGTCTTAGCTGGTCTCCTGGCCTTGGCCCCCCACACTGCTCTGAAGATGTGGATGACTTACCAAAATACCAAGCTGATCAGGTCCCTCCCCTGCTTCCAACCTTTCCAGGACTCCTCATCAGTCCTGAGGTGAACTCCAAACACCTTGACCCTTCATGATTTGGCCTTCTGACCCCTCCAGCTTCCTCTCTTAGGCCACCTGACATACCTCTGCCTTCCAACTCGAATAGATTATTTGTAGCTTCTCCAGAGTGCCCTGGTCTCACCTGCCTTTGTGGCTTTGCCCATGTGATTCTGTCTGCCTTCTGGCACCTCTACAGCCTAGCAAACTCTTAATCATCCTCTACCCCTAGCTCAACTCCTCATCTTGGAAGCATTTCTCAATGAGATGATGACTTAAATCATTTCCTGACTCTCACTGACCTCCTGCTTCCCACCCCTGGCTGCCTCTGTATTTCCCAAACACCCTGGAGAGGCCTGGGCTCCAGGATCTGTACCCGTGATTTCTAGTCTTCATGTATGTCTCGCTCAGTGAGTCAGGAGCCCCTTGACGGTTGGGGACCCATTGTGCCTTAGTTATCTCTGTGTCCCCAGTGCCCAGCCACAGAGTAGCTGCACGAAGGATGCACGCATGAATGAAGAGGGGTCTTGCAAAGGCATTAATGAACAGCCATGAGTATCTCAATTTTCAAAAGCCCTAAGGGAAAATGAACATTTCCTTATGGTAGGATTGCTCAGGCTAAGGCATCAAGTTCTTTTTGCCTTGGGCTAGAATTATATCACCTCCATGAGGCAACCTTGGTTATCTTATGGAAAAACCAATCATATCTTTCATCTCACTCTCCGTCTGCCACCTATGCCTATCTTACCTGCCTATATCTATTTATCTAATCTGTCATATATATATATATATATATATATATATATATATATATATATATACTCACTCTAGGTCATACAGCTTGGTAGACCTGGGAAGGAACCTCTACCATCCGAGTCCGGATCTATACCCTCACTCCACTGTGCGCCTCTCTCTGATAGATAAGCAGGTATCTAGGGGACATATATATATATATATATATATATATATATATATATATATATATATATGTCCCCTAGATACCTGCTTATCTATCAGAGAGAGGCGCACAGTGGAGTGAGGGTATAGATCCGGACTCGGATGGTAGAGGTTCCTTCCCAGGTCTACCAAGCTGTATGACCTAGAGTGAGTAACTTAGCCTTTCTGAACCTCAGTTCTCTCATCTGTAAAAGAGAGGTGATAATAATGGTCCCTTTCTTATAGGGTGATTGTGAGATTAAATAAGCTAATTCTTAGTAAGCACTGGTAACAGAAAACATTCACTAAATGATGATGCCTCTTACAACAGTAATTTATATCACAAGTTATTCATCAAAGAATTTGGGACAGCTGAACAAATGCCATAAAATGGAAAATGATAAAATGTGTACTTGAGAGCAATCAAGATAAAGAAAAATGAGGCAGGAAAATAGTAAAGCCAGAAGTAAGATTAACACACACACAAAATGCCTTCTCTAAAGTTCTATAGTTACTAGAGTCTGCATTTGGCTCTCAGCTCCCCTGGTAGCCACATAAAAGAGGGAAACGTCATCAACTATAAGCTTCACAGCATCTGTAACATAAAAATGAACCAAGTGTTCCAGGGAAGCATGGCTTTTCCTGGTCAGAAAAGAAATCACATCTTTCCCTTGGCCCTTCACAAAGAGGACCCTGAGAGAAGCGACCACCCTGTGTCCTCAACAACATCCCTGAAGCCAACGAGGACCAGGCTGACTTTCTCACAATGCTCCCTCCAGCTACCTGTTATGAGGACCCGGGGCAACTCTCCAAGAATAAAAATAAACAATAATAGCCACAATTTACTATGTGCCAGGCATAGAATCCCCCCCAAATCAACTCAGGAGGTGAGCATTGTTATTATCCCCACCTTACAGGTGAGGAAACTGAGCGTCAGGTGAAATCACTTGCCCAAGGACGCACAGGCGGGAAGCGGTAAGGGCTAGACGCAAACCCAGGTCTGTCGGTTACCAGAACCAAATCCATAATCACTATACTCTCCTCCCTCCAGAAAGACCCCAGTGTTGCTCTCCCAATACCCAGCCCTCTGATGAGCTGCCTTAAGCTAAGGATAATAAAAGACTCCAGGAGATAGGCGGACAGTCTGCTCTGTAGACAGCCGACCATAAATATTAATTCTCCGGAATGAGCTCTTGATAAGGCTGGGGCATCAGGGGCTTCAAGGCTGAGTTATCTGGAGGGATCCCAGAGTGCCACAGTGGTGAGTCGCTGATGCTGGGCAGAGCCCCAAGCTTGTTCAGAGAGCCCAGCAGATGGGAGGGCTTAGATGGATCAAGAGGGCCTAAGAGCGATTCTCACAGAAAGGCCCAGAAGGTTCCTACGGGTGAGGGCAGCATTCCCCTGAAAAGAGTTCTGAATCCCCTCCAATGTGCAAAGTTCTCCGCCATGGAGCCAGGCCTGCAGCCGTCTCTGTCTGGAACGTTTTCAAAGCAGGCGTTACCAATTGCCTCTGTGGCCATTTAAAAACTCTCAATAAAACACCCTGAGAACATCTAATTTAGGCAATATAGCTTCCTGGTGAACCCTCCAAGATGAATTAGTTGCAAATTGCACCCCCAGGTAACTGAATGATTTGACCTGCTGTATTACATTGTTGGAGAGAAACCAGTTGGATGCCAGGGGCTGTCTGCCAATGCTGATGATCTGGGTTTTCGGGTAGTTGATCTTTAGGCCTGCTTTCTGAAAATAATTAAACAGTAGGATCAATTGTCTGTTGCAGTCAGTCCTAGGCCATGACAATAAAACCATACCAACAGCAGAGAGAAAAAGACTGATCTTTCTGTTCTCATTTGCAGGGTGCCGAGCCCTGGCATCTGGTTTGCCCAGAAGTCGCATCGACTCATTCAAACTCAGGTTCAGAAAAAGCGGGGTCAGGAGAGAAAGTAAAATCCATACACCTCTCAAATGCGGTATCTGATTTCCCAGGGGACCAGCCTTCCCTGCTTGTTCTGTTGTATATTTTTTAAATGCAGAGTGTTTGGTAGACAAGGTCTTTCCAAGCCTTCAGATTGAGCACAGGGGGAAGAGAGGAGTGGGGAGGAATGATTCAAAAGGACAGTCCTAGATGGTGAAATGGTTAAGGACCAGTGGCTCAGGGCACCTCTAAGGCCCCATTTAGCCTCATGAGGGTGGTCAGACCTGAAATGTCCCTCTAAACCTTCTCCCCGCCAACTCCACCCCGCACATACACACACAAACCCCGCCCCTCCAGGTGCTTACTTTGAACCCATTGGCTTTGGAGATGAGTTAAACACCTGGAGAGGTGGGATTTGTGTGTATGGACATGCAGGGATTTTTTTTGTTTTGGTTGTTTTTTTTTTTGGTTGTTGTGGGCAGAGGTCATTCCAAGTGGGGGAAACTGCCTAAGCCAGGGCTTGGAAGCAGGTGAATTCTCATGGTGTTCCATTCTCAAGGTGATTTGTAGTGTGAGGAGGAGGAGGGGTGGGAGAGCCTCGAGTGGCAGCTTAAGGAATTTAGACTTTATCCTGTAGGTACTGGGGAGTCACAGACTGTTTCTAGGGAGGCAAAATGGCCAAGTGGGTGAGGTCAAACTCTGGAGTCAGACTATATGGGTTCAAATGCTTGCTCAACAGGGTACTGGCAAATGTGAGCTTTGGCAAGTTGCGTAACATCGGTGTGCCTCAGCATATCCATCTGTGAAATGGAAATGATAGTAGCAATACTTACCGTGGAAAACTGCACTGGAGATTAAATAAACTCTCACACGTGAAATGCTTAGAACAGTGCCTGGCACACAGCAACCCCTCACTTGGTGTTAGCTTTTTTCATTAGTAGCGGATTGGATGATGACAGAGGGCTTCCTCTGCTCCAGGCATGGTCCTATGTGCTTTATGTGCATGCTCTCAGCTCTTCCTCACAACCCCACGAGACAGGTCTGATTTTTATCCCCATCTTACAGAGGAGGAAGCTGAGGCATAGAGAAGCTCTGTAACTGGAGCTGGAACTGAAGGTCAGGCTGGCTTCAGTGTAGACGATGAAGGCAACGTGGGACTAGGGAGGAGGCAGAGGCAGGGGCCTGAGTGAGAGGCTGGGGGGCTAGGGCACTAAGAACAGCGACAGGGAGATAGCAGAGACGGAGGGATGACATGGGCCCCTGCTGTACAGGGAGGGCTCAAGATCTCACAAGTCCTGTCCAGGCGTCCATTAGTCTTGAGGTAGTTGTGTCCCAGAAGCCTCATGACTCCCTATAAAATACAGTGTGTCTCAGACCCCACCATGGGGCTGGATGCGAAGACGGAGTAGCCCCACATGTTAGCCCTCTGGCCAGGACTGTCCAGCCAGGAGCTGGAGGGGATGGGAAGAGCTGTTGGAGCCAGGGGCCACTGACTGAGTCAAAGCCTTAGTCTCCTTATCCAGGGCCCTCGGTTTACCCAGTGATGAATTGGAAAGTTGGCTCCAGGGTGTTTCTGAACAGCGTCAAGCGAAGGTGCATGCCAGAGGATCTAGGAGAGAGGGGAGAGGGGGAGGAAAGGGCCAGGTGGGAGAGTGAGGGGAGAGGGACACACTTCACCGGCCTGCCCCTCCTCAGCCAAGCCAAACTGCTGTCAGGCACTGATCAAGCCTGCGTCCCGCCGCTGGGAGGAGGGACAGAGAACGGGGGAGGATTGTGTCCCTGACACCCAAGGGCCTTCCCCTCCTCCTGGCTACTGAGAATCACAGTGGCAAAGGAGGAAGCAGCTGCCAGAGGTCCACACACCTTTCCCTAGGGTAGGGCTGGCTGAAGGCAAATCCTTTCTGGCCCCCAGCATTGACCCCAACCCCTATCCCTGCCGTCCCCACCCCAGCTCCTGGCAGAGAGCTCTTTCTGCCCAGGATCCCGGGTGAAGACTGAACAAACACAAGCAGCTGTGCCATGTGTGGGTGTCTGCGGGTCAGGTCAGAGGGGGGTGGCATCCAGCAGTCCCTTGCATGTAGCTG
>NW_006798085.1:2452385-2481675 GCF_000442215.2 Lipotes vexillifer
GCATCCAGCAGTCCCTTGCATGTGCCTGTGTTGGGAACCCGCTCTTACTCGGAGCTGTCCGCAAGATGGCAAATGGAAGGGGTTTTCATCTGAGGGTCAGAAGACCTGCGGCCAAGTCCCATATTCACCGCCACTTTCCCATATGGATGTGGGTAAGCCTTTTCTCCTCTCTGGACTGTGAGATTCAACTAAAAGGTCTCAGCTCATTTCTGCCTAAAAATCCATCACACTGTGCCCTATCAGTGGGTCACATCTCCATCCAAGCATCCAGGGACTGACACTGTCCTTGGCAGATCAAGGTGAGGAGTGGAGAGAAGAGGACCCTTGGAAGCAGAAAGCCGAGTTTGAAACCCCAGAGCTGTCACTTAAAGCCTGTGACGCTGGGCAACTCCTGTGGCTTCCCAGACATACCACACCCATCAAAAAACAGGGATAATACCACCTCCTCATAGGATGATGAGGATCTGATGAGGTGATACATTCAGAGAACCCACAATGCCTCAGAAATCGCCCTCCCTGCTCAGCCTGCCGCATCTCAGTGTAAAATGTTCCTGGGCCAAAGAGCCAGCCTAGCAAAGCAGGGGCTGGTAATGGCCAGGAGGCTGACCAAGACTGGGGAGGTGGGCAGAGGGCAAAGCAGGGAGCTTGGATGGGGATGGAGAGGGGCAGACAGAGTCTGGGGAAGGGGAGATGGAAGAAAAGGGGAGCCTCTGAGTGGGAAGGAAGGGAAAGGGGGGCAGGAGAAAGGAAGTTTATTATTCTTCCTGCAGACCAATCATGGGGCTCCTGGCGTGTCGAATTCCAGCTCCTGCAGCCAGATGTGACCTGTTCCTGTTATCGTGGAATATTAATCAGAGGGGCCCTTGGGTAATTGGGGAGTTTTGATTAGAGAAATAGCCCTTACAATAATAAGCAGGCAGGAGCTTGGGGAAACCCACCCCCACTCCTGGTCGCCCACCTCTTAGGCTCCACACTTCTGAGGGCTCAGGGACCCAGACTGAAGAGTTGGGGAGTGCAGGAAGGGGGATGGTACCAAAACTGCTTGTGGGGACCAGGATTGGACCTGGCGGGTGGGGAGACGGGGGTGCAGGGATAGGTGGCTATGAAGGGCACTAGAGACTAAGGGATCTGGGGCCTGGCGCTGGCCTGGCTTCACTCACCTCCCCATCAATCATCACATTAGCTGTTCCTGGGGCTTCTCCCTTGCCAGGACCCCTCCCAGTCAGCCCGCAGCAGCCAGCACCGCTGCCTCAGCCTCTGGCACTGCTGGGACCCCAGCTCTGTTGCAGGCTGCACATGGCCCCTGGGCTCTGTATATTTAGACGGTTAATGAATCTTCCTGTTTGGCTGGGCCAGGCTAGAGTTTGAGATGGAGGAAATGAGGGCAAGAATGGGGAGGAGGGGCAGCACAACTGCCCGAGCCCTGGAGATCCTCTGACCACAGGGACCCCAGACCCAACGTACAGAAACAGCCCAGGCAGTTCAGCTCAAGGTATCCGGGTGGTTGCCCCAGTCCTCAACTGTACCCCCAAGTCCCCAAGGGACCACAATTTGAAGACAGAAGACCTGAGTTCTAGGTCCAAATCTTGCCTTGCCCTCTCCTGGGCCTCGGCTGCCTCTTCCCCATGTTGAGGACTTTGGACTAAATTTCTTTTCACCAAACTCACTCAGCACCTACTATGTGCCAAGCTCTGTACCGGGCCCTGGAGGTTCAGAAAGAAAAAAAAAAAAGAGAACATAGTCCTTACCCTTCAAGACATCATGGTAATGACAGAGGCGGTCATGTAACTATCGCACATGGAGATAGTAATTGTAAAAATAGTGTCGACTGAGCTGTCATGACGCCCTGGGCCCTGCGCTAAGCGTTTCCATGTCTTATCTCGTGGCATCTTCTCAATGACCCAACGCCATTGGTAGTGTCAGCAGCCCCATTTTACAGATGAGGAAACTGAGTTACTGAGAGGTGAAGAACCCAGTAAAAGGGTACCATTTTACTCCTGATATATATATATATATATATATATATATATATATATATACACACACACACATATAAATATAATTTTATATATATGCTATATATTGTAGATTATATATAATAAATCATATATTATATATATATATATCATATATAATATATGTGATATATAATTTATATATATACATATATATTGTTACCTAAGTGACCTTCCAGAAAGGCTGCACCAGCTTATACATCACCAGGCTAATGAGTGTAGAAAGAAGCCATTTAGTGTAGCATCTTTCTTTCCAACAGTACCTGGAAACTCCAGTGTCTCTGCTTCGGATCTGGGCCTCTGGCTGCTGGAGCCTGGCTGGGGTTGAGCATGGATTCTGGGTGGGAGAGACACTCACTTATTCATGTGTTTATCAGCTCTTTACTGAGTGCCAGGTTCACTGCCCCAAAGGAACACACATTCTGATGGGAAGTGGTAGCTCTTTGCATCAAGGTATACTTGCTGCTTTTTACAAAGCAGTTTTGCTTACGTCATTCCGTTCCCAATAGATGAAGAAGAAACCCAGGCCTCAAGTATGAGTGGCAGAGTCAGGCCTCAAGTATGAGTGGCAGAGTCAGGCCTCAAGTATGAGTGGCAGAGTCAGGCCTCAAATGCAGGGCTTCCAACTCTGACTGCAAGCTCCTGTGGGGGCACAGCTGACTGGGTGTTCCTCCCCTTTGGCTTACAGGAGTCAAGGCCAGGCCAGCCAAGCCCTGGGGCCTTGAGCTCGAGATGCAGGGAATGAGGGAAAGAATGGAGAGGAGGGGCAGCACAACTGCCCTGGCTCTGAAGATCACCTGACCACAGGGACCCCAGACAAAAAGCATGGAAAGAGCCCAGGCAGTTCAGCTCCAGGAATCAAGGAGGCTGGCCCCCCACCACCGCTGGACTTTCACTGGGGCCATAGCGACCCAGGCTGAGGCTGAGGCTGAGGGTGAGGCCCAGAGAACCTCTGGTCACTGAGCCTCCGATTAAAGTGGCCACTCAGAGACCAGCCTGCAGTGGTCTTGGCTGCCTATGGCTGGGTGACAGGAAGAAAGGCTGCCTCCGGACTCAGAAGCTAGCCAAAGCCATGTACTGAGCAATCCCCAGGGCCCTGTTCTCAGGGCTTTCTGTGTGTGCATTCACTTCATTCTCACTTCAGTCTCATGAGATGGCTGCTACTCTCAGCCCCATCTTATGGAAGAAGAAACCAGGAACACAGAGGGGTTTAAATGACTTGCTCAAGAATTCATAGCTAGAAAGTGGTAAAGCTGGGCTGTAAACCCTGGCAGCCTAATCCCAGAGTCTGGGCTCTGAACTACCGTATTAGACAGCCCCTGAAGCCATGTGGCTGGCATCAAGGGTGCAGGCCACGGGACCCCACCTCACTCTCTCCCCATGCTGGCACCACCACCTCACGCCCCTCAAGTGGCAAAGTACCTAAGCGTTTGGACTCTGGATTCAGGCTTCTTGATTTCAAATCCTTGCTCTACAACTTCCTAGCCGTGTGCCCATGGGCAAGGTACTTTCCCTCTCCGAGCCTCCATTTCCTCATCTGTAAAACAGGGCTAATAGTGGTTCTACCTCAGATAAGGACCTCCCTTATGAGGCTCATGAGACTTGCGGTATCCATGGAACAATGTATTTGACTAAGTTTTGAGCACGGTGCCTGGCCCGTAGTAAGTACTCCTCAATAAATGTTTGCTTTTATTGTAGGGTAATATAATAAGGCGTTGGCTCTGCCGATTGGCTGGACAGTAATGTGAGCAGGTAGAGGGCAGAGACAGAGCCCTGGGATGAGGTTCCAGCCCAGCCAAGCCCATTCAAGTGGACAGATGTTTCAAAGGTTCATTGATATTGCTCTGTGCTCAGGTCTGTTCTGGGCCCCACTCTAGGTAAGACACAGAGGTGGATGAGGCACAGTTCCTGCTCTCCAGAAACTCCCAACCTATTGGGGGAAACAGACACAGGCACATAGTATAAGCAGAAGCACTGCGAGAGCTGAGAAGAGAGTAGCAACTTTGCCTGGATTTGAGGGTCAGAAGCGTCCATGAAGGATGCATAGGAGTTTGCAGGCCAGGGGCAAGGGGATGGGCATTTCTGGCTGATGGAAGTGCAAGTCGAAAGACTCAGAGGCTTAAGGGTTGCCTGTGCTGGTCAGGGACCCGTGAATAGGCTTGTGTGATTGGGGTGTAAGTTGAATGTGGTGTTGGAGGGGTTGAGGTGAGAAACTTAAGAGGTGGGCAGGGGCCAGATCCCCCAGGGCCCTGACTGCCATGACGAGGAGTTGAGGGATGACTGACAATGTGAAATGGAAACTGAGATGACAAGATCAGGATGGAGTTTGGGAAAAATCACTTTGGCTGCTGTTTTGCAAGAGAGACGGACAGATGGAGGCAGGGAGAGAAGTTGGGAGGTGATTGCCATAGTCCCGGCAGGAGGACCGGAGTGTTGGCATTGGGGGTGGTCAGAAGTGGGCAGAGTCAAGAGATGCTGCAGAGGCAGAACGGAAGGATAACCCAGAAGTTTCTAGCTCAGGCCCATCTATGGCAAGACCTCAGCTGAGCTGGGAGCAGACACCTGTGCTCTGTAAACTGGTCTCTTTTCCCCCTTTGGTGTTTATTTTCATTTCCTTGTAAAGTTCAATTCAGAAAATTCCGATCTTGTTTCAGCTGAACTGAAGAGAAGGAAGGTTTTTCCATACCCCAGATGGGATCTGGGTTCCTGGGGCCTCCCAGGGCCTCCCAGGGCCCAGGCTTTGCTGGTGGCAACTCCAGCAGAGTGATGTTACACAAAGCTGGGAAGATCTGTGGGGCTAGAGCCCAGGAGAAGGCTTGGCATAGCTTCCAGGACTGCCGTGGGGGATGAGAGCAGTTTGGCCAGGATCGGGGGACTGGAGGGGGCTGTGCACAGAGAGAGAAGCGAGCAAATCCTGCCTGTTGCCTCTTTGAAAGGAGAAAGGCTCCCTTCCCTGGGCAGTGCCCCTAAGTCATGGACACCTCTGGCCTTTTCTTTTCTGGATTCCACGCTCCCAGGCTCCACTGAGGGGTGTCTTGGATGAGTGTCTGTGCTAGAGGGAGGGATCCCAGAGCCCACAGTCAACAGCCCTGGATGGGTGTGGGGGTGGGGTGGGAGAAGGGGGATTGGGAGGCTGTGAGGTAATGTGAAGAGGCAATGGGCTGAAAGTCACAAGACCTGGGTGGGGGCCAGTCCCGGTAAACTCTCTGTGTGACTCTGGGCAGTTCCTTCTTCCCTTCTCTGGGCCTCAGTTTTCCCATCCATCCAACTAGGGGGCTGGACTAGAAGGTCTTTAAACGCCCTAACAGCTTGAAAGATTCCATTCTCTTCTCTGAATCTGCCCAGGGGGAGGCGTTGGGGGCTGGGGCACCGGCAGGGGCTGAGAATTCCATAGCAATTTGCATGTGAAAGCATGTTACTGCCATGGCTATTAGTGTGTGCAGGGGGGCTGAAGACAGGGCAAGGACAGCTAACTGTCAGGCTGTCCAGAAAGGCCCGCTGCCTGGGTGGGGGAGGGAGGGAGGGAGGCCCTGGAGGTGTGCAAGGGAGGCTGGACCACCACCTTGGGTTCCCAGGGAAGGGTGAATCCTGAGACCTTCAGGGACCCAAGCTCGAGATGCCCAATCCTGGGTCTGGCCCCTACAGGGACCTCCAAGCTGTCGTGTCGAGGAGTGACTTCAGAGCTACGTGAGGTGCCACAGGAGAGGGGCCCCCAGGGAGGGGGACAAACTATTAGTGCATTTGCTTTTCCGGGTCTGCTCTTACCAGGCCTAAACCTCCCAGGACCATATTTTCCTCAGGTTTATAATGTGACCTTTTGGTAATTGCTTTGTATAAACTTACATAGTTTGTCAATATAAATACTGTGTGTATATATATATATATATATATATATATATATACACACACACATATATATATGAAAAAGATGTTTTATATACAAACACACACATACACACACACACACACACACACACAAACTCCTGGGGATTCTGGGAGAACAAAGCAGCTGTGTGCAAAAAGGGCTCACAGCTGTGGCCTATGAGGCAAGAGAGGTGGCTCTGTCAGTACTCCCTGTGTGCCTTTAAGTCCCTTCCGGTATCTGGGTCTCAGTTTCCCCATAAGGGGTTTGATCTGGAAAGGAGCTCTCAGGAAAGTCCTAGCTCTACCATTTCCTGGCCTCTGACCTCTCAGATTCTACTGAACAGGCATGAGGGCAGCAAGGGAGGCCACCAGCCAGTCCCCCCTGAGAACAAGGGCTCTTCCCCACAGAATCCAGCTGGTGGAAAGGCCCTGGTGCAGGGTGGCTTCCACGGTCTCGGCTGCTCCTGGTACCCTGGAAGCAAAGGAGCCACCTGGAGCTCCTCCCTAGGGCCCTGGTCAGAAGCCAGGTCTTTACCCACTGCTCCTGCGGAGGCTGAGAGAGACCAGCCCATGGGGCCACAGGGGTAGGTAAGGGCTGAGGACACACACCTCTTCTACTTCGGCTTTGGGAGGTGTTTATCATGGGTATATTTTGCCCAGCCCCCAGTCCAGGTGGGACTGGAGCTGGGGGAGGCAGACTGGGATTGAGGCCTCAAGATAACTTCTGATGAGGATGTTTAGGAACTCTGTAAAAGGCCAGCTTTGGTCAGTGATGATGGGAACAGCCAGGGCTTGGGGGCCACTCTCAAAGCAAGAAGGATCCCTGGGAAGCCCAGCCCCAGAGTCCAACTGCACACTCCACACCTCGTGAGAGAAGCAACAGCTACCACTTATTGGTGCCAGGCATTCAACACTTGTTTAAAATATATGGATGAATGAACAAACGGAAGGCTAAGTTTAGTACCCAAGCTTTTAATCTGTGTATCCTCCATTCTGCCTCTCACATCACCACACAAGAACTTTAAGAGCTAATCAGGCACTTAAAGGCCAGTCTAGAATGTGAGGTCCCTGGGAGCATGGACCTTGACTATCTTGTTCATCGCTGTACCCTAGTGCCCAGATTGCTGACTGGCATATAGTAGGTGCTCAGTAAATATTCTCTGAATAATTGAAGAAATCTAATCCCACTCCTCATTACCCAGACAGGGAAGTCGAGGCCCAAAGAGGCAGGGACCTGCTTGCAGCTGGTCAAAAAGTCACGGTAGACCTAGGACAGGCCCTGGTCTCCAGCCTCTCAGCACAGAGCTTTTTCCCCTGTATCAAAAGGCCCCCGTGGTGGGCTTCCCTGGTGGCGCAGTGGTTGGGAGTCCACCTGCCGATGCAAGGGACACGGGTTCGTGCCCTGGTCCAGGAAGATCCCACATGCCGCGGAGCGGCTAGGCCCGTGAGCCATGGCCGCTGAGCCTGCGCGTCTGGAGCCTGTGCTCCGCAGCGGGAGAGGCCGCAGCAGTGAGAGGCCCGTGTACTGCAAAAAAAAAAAAAAAAAAAAAAAAAAAAAAGGCCCCCGTGGCAAACTCCTCCTGCCCTTCCCTTTCCCTTCACGAATTCCTTATTCCCCGCACCCCCAGCTTTCCCTCTTTCCTTTCTCTTTGCCAGCTGGATAATTAACCACTGGAAACAAAACCTGTAATTACTGTCCTCCCCATGCCCTTAAATTGCTTTCAGTTTGGGCTCCATGACCCCCGTCCTGGGTGGGGGTTGGTCTCCCCCTCAGCAGCCTCCCAAAGGGGGAGTCAACCTAACAAGCACCAGCTGAGGCCCCAGCCCCCCAGATCCAATGGCCAGCTGTACAGGAGGCCGGCAGCAGATGGGCGAGGAGGGTCCCCTGGCAGGCTGGGGCTGACTCAGCTGGGGTGTCAGTGGGACTGTGACGTGCCCGGGCAGGACAGGAGGCCAGGCAGGCGGGCCGGATTTCCGAGAGTGATTGATGCCAGGTGGCCAAAGGGCCGCTGGCTCAGCAGGGACCAACTTAGGATGGTCCCAGTAGAGCCAGGTCTTTTCTTGGGTTCTTCAGCTCACCCTCATGCCCCTGCCTAGAGGGTACCAGGCCATCCACATCCCTGGTGCCTCCGGGAGGCCTCCTGGGAGCTTAAAATGGATCAGCGCAATAAGTCCCAAGAGTCCTGGCCTTCCAGCTCCACAAGGCCTATCCCTTCAGGGAAACTGAGGCCTGGTTAGCACCTGCTCAACTTGGCTTCGTTGGTGATCTGGGCTCAGCCTGTGGAGGAAGAGAGGCAGCTCCACCCTCACCTGGGAAGCATCCTCTACCCCTGACTCACCAGGAGTTTGGGCCCAGCTGGGACAGGAAGGAGAGCTGAGGGTGGGGCCAGTCTGGGGCCCTACCACAGGAGGCTCACAACCCCTGCCTCCAGCTAGCTAAGCTTGTTCCGTTCCTGACCCACACAGAGGCTAAGGGAATGGGGGGGAATGGCTCCCGTTCTTCAAGAGCCCCAAGGAAGCACACTTGCTCAGTCTCACCCAAGACGGGGCAAGGAGCAGGGCGGTGGGCCGAAGGAGAATCACCCTCTAGCAACTTCTGTCTGCTCATGGTAGAGTAAAAAGACCTGGACTTAAAGCCTCGTGCTTGCGTTCACTTGATGTGTGTTCTTGGCCAAGTCACTGCCCCTTGCGGTGGGTCTGTTTCCTCATCTCAAATATGGGGCAAAGAATTCCCCACCGTCCACGCTCCCAGGGAAGTTTATGAAAGTCAGTGAGATAACATGTGTAAAAGTGTTTTTATTTTTAAGTGGCAGGCACTGGCCGGGTGAAGGACACTGCCACAAGAGGCTACTGAGCAGTGCTGTGTGGCCGGCACAGCAGACACGGAGCTCAGACCGACAGCAGCCACGGTGCCCAGGCCAGGGCAAGTGACAACAGCCGTCACAAACCTCCTGGGCTGTTGAAGAGGCTGCCCTATACTCTGCTTTGCCGTCTCCCAGAGATTTTACTTCACACTCCTCACAGCTACTCCCAAGGGGCCCCCAGAAACTCGATCCTCCACTGAGAGGGTGGGGGGCAGCCGTGTCCTGGGCTGGGCGGGGGACCACCCAAGGACACTCATTGGTGATGTGTGGGAAGGGCTCTACCCAACCCAGATCAGGCTCCCCCTCAGTTAGAGACATCAATCTGGCCTGAACCAGCCCTGAGTGGAGACCCCTGGCCCAGGCAGGGGCCCCCGCTCTGGGCAGGCAGTCAAGCAGCAGAGGCCCCATCTGATCCAGGCACTTCCTTTGGTTAATGAGAAACCAAATAAACAGCCTCTGCCCCAGCTGGCTTCGGGAGCACCCCAGCCGCTGGGCCCAGCCCTGCCTGCTCCAGCCAGCCTCCCTCCCTTTCACCCTGCAGGTCCCGTGACTTTCCTCCCTTGCCTCCTCCATGCGCTTCCCACTTCCATCACAGCCCTGCCTGCTCCTTGGCTGGTGCGCTGGGGCTTCCTGCTCTGGATCGCTAACTAACCCTCCCCTTCCTTCCTCCTCCTCCTTTCCTCTAGTGCCTTCTTACCCATTTTTAGCTGCTGGGATCCCACTTGTCCTCCTCTCCTGACATCTGTCTCAGCCATCTCCATAAGGAGGGAGTCCCCCGCCCAGAAGACCTGCGGGCTGCTCCGGGCCTTGCCAGCCTGTGTCTCTGCTGTGGGAATGAGGCCAAACCCTCTTCAGGGCACTCACTCCACTCTCAGACCATCAGCCTGCAGGAGGGAGATGCTCAGATGCTTGGGTGCTCAGGGCTGCTCTAGCTTGAGGGCTTTGTCAGCCAGAAGTCCCCGAGTGTGCCATGGTGAGAGCTCTGGTGTGCAGGAGAAGGAAGGCTCTTCTGGTTAAGAAGCGAACGGACAGCCTGAAGCAGCCTCGTTACCCAGCGGGCCACAGCTGAGGCCCAGCTCTTGGGAAGTTATTTCTAGCCACCTCCAGGTGTCTTGAGGCAGGGCAGGGCTGGGCCTGCCAGCAGGTCCCAGATCTAGCCCCAGTGAGGTGGTGGCAGTACTTGTGGACACACCCAGGTCCCCATGGAAACACCTCCTCCCCCATCTACTCTCTCTAGCTGAGCCTAGTGCCAGACGGGGCAGATGCCCATGGCCTATGCCACAGCGGTGACAGGATAGACAGGGGGATATGGTCACAGGGTCCAGCAGAACAAGAGGGTAGAAGAACTTGTGACGAAGAAGGGCACAGAGCATTTGCAACATCTTGCTCCACTAGGACAGCCACCATCTTCCCATACCAGACCATATCACCAGTGTTTTGGGCACATGAAAATCACACACACGCGCTCTCTCGCTCGCTCACTCTCGCTCTCTCTCTCTCTCTCTCTCCCTCTCTCCCTCTCTCTCTCTCTCACTCATATACTCACTCATACACTCACACTTCATTCCCCAACATCACGACACCATTTTACACCCATTTCTCCATGTGGTTAATTTTTTTTTTAGTTCTCATTTTTTCTAAGAAAAAAGCAACAAGAAAATAATTCAGAGTTTATACAAAACATCTTTACATTATTTTTTTTTTCCAAAAAAGACTAGTATTTACACAAATGGCAACAGAAACAAAAACAAAAAAAACCTTTCGACTGCCACCTGGAAGGGGCTGGCTGTTCCGCTCCCTCTCCCACCTGGCAGTGGGGTGGGCACCTGGCCAGGAGGCAGTGTGGAAGTGGATGGTGGGAGGCCCAGCTCCTTCCATGGCCACTCTGGGAGTGCCTGCAAGGCGCTTGCTAGTGGCAGTCTGTTAGCAGCCGTGCTGGCAAGGAGCCGGGGTCAAAGTGCACGGCGTGCTGGCCCAGCCCTAGGCAAGCCTCTTCCTCTTTCCAAGCCCCAGCCCAAGATTGGGGGGCTAGCGGGAGCTGGGTTAGGGGGGCACCCACCTGAGCTAGAGCCCAGAAAAGAAGCAGGCTACCTGGCCTTATACCCGCTTAGTTCTCCGCCCTGGGCCTCTGTTTCCCCACCGGGCCGAAGGGTGCCAAAGGTGAGGGGAGAACAGGGCAGCGCGGAGAAGGGGGAACTCCCAGCTCTGCAGGGCAAATAGCCACCTGGGCACCTCACCTCCCTCCACCCCCCATGAGGTCATCTGCCTGCAGCAGCTCTCCTGTTCCCCAGGCAACAGCCAATTAAGACATTAATAACCGTGAGAGTGAGGGAGGCAGGATATGCCCAAGTATCCCACAGGAAGTTTTTTGTTTGTTTGTTTGTTTGTTTGTTTTTGGTGGAAGGGTGGCAGCCACTACCCCATTGCCAAGATCAGCACTGTAGAAGGAGGGTCAGTGGGGGAGGGTGAGACACCTTGCCCAATGGCACTCTTGTCTTCCCTCGTGGGCAAGAACAGCCCTGGCCTGTCCCCTCCCCACAAAAAATATGCCAACGAGTTTATAAAAGAAATGCCATCCTATGCTTCCCGGCTGGCCACATCCTGCCCCAGGCCCCTGACACTGCGGAAGGCTGGGCTCAGAAAACCTGGGGAGGGGCTGTCTTTTCCATTTTTCCATTTTTCTTCAAAAAAAAAGAAAAGAAAAGAAAACAGATGAAAATGAGTTGACAGCTAAAAAAATGAACACAAAAACATTAAAAACAGTGATGATAGCGGACAAGAAGTCCTGGGAAGGGAGAAAGGGGGCGAGGGGGCACAGGGCCGGGGCGGGCGTCTCCCTGCCTGCTGTCCATCAGCGTCCGACCCTGCCCTCCAAGAAGGGGTGCCCCCGCAGAGCCCAAAGGCCTGGCCAGAGGGGGAAGGCACAAGAGCATGGGGGCTGGGGGCACAAGCACCCCCCTCTGAAGCCCAGGGGGCGGAGCAAAAGGGGGATTATAAAAGCCAAGAAACTACAAAACTAAATACAAAGATGGGCACAGCTGGCAAGGGGAGGGATGTGGGTGAGGATGGAGAGGTGCAGTCCCGGCCGACTGTCCCTCGGGGCCGAGGCTGCCAGGGCCCTCAGACCTTGTAGTAGATGTTCGCGGGGCTCTGGGGCGGCATCTCCTGGACGATGTAGACAGGGTGCCCGTAGTCCCCACTCACCTTCTCATAGTGGGGGCAGTAGTTGTTCTCTGTAGTCCGTAAGGGGATGATGATGTCGCTGGGCTCGGTGCCCGCCGTGCCACTGCCCCCCTTAGGACTGGCCAGGGTGCTGAGCGAGAGGGCGGGCGCCCGCTGCTGCGTGTGCTTGCGGTGCCGCTTGCGCAGCTTCAGCAGCAGGATGGTCAGGAAGATGATGATGAGCAGGAAGATGACGCAGCCGGCGCCCACGGCCGCAAACAATGCCACCTTGGAGTTGAAGAAGCTGTCGGGGTCCCCGCTGCTGCCTCCACTCCCACTGGAGCCACTTTTCTCATCCTGGTTCACAGTCTCTGTGGATGGGGGAGGGAGGGAAGGGAGGGGAAGAAGGTCAGCCAGGGGTCCCAGGGACACATGGCAGATCTCGGGCCACGCCCTGCCTTCCTTCAGAGCTAGGGCCTGAAAGGGCAGCCGAGCAATGGCTTTTGCCCTCTGGGAGACTCCCATACACTCACCGTGCTTGCCGTCAGAGTCACCCAGGGAGCCCCGACCACCGGGGGCCTGTGTAGCCACCTTGATAGTGTTGTCTGCCTCCTTGCTGGGCCGGCTGGTAGTCAGCTGCTCGGGCATCACAGCATTGGGGTCTGGGGGTGGGGAGAGAACAAGTGAAGGGGGAACTCCGGCAGCATAGGTGCCTCAGTTACATAGCACCCACCGGCCAAGAATGGCCCGGATACTGGACCTCCGATCCCCTATCCCTACTGCCCCCTCTGCCACTACTCCCCATGCCACCCCCCGCCACCCAGTGAGGAGCATCTGTTGCAAAAGCCTAGCTGAGGAGCCCTCGGCCTGGGTGCTCACCTTGCCCAACCTTCATGACAATCTTCATGGTGCGTGTGCGGCACACACCTCCCTCCCGGTTCTCCAGTCCCTCCAGGCTCCCATTGGATGTAGCTGCAGCAAGAGGCCAGAGCAGTCAGGAGGAAGAAGAGGTCTGCCAGCATTACCCAGAAGCCCTAGTGATGTCTAAGCCCTTAAGAATGGAACTGGGAACCAGGGAGTTGCAAGCAGCTCCCACCCACCCATGAACCTTTCTACTTCTCTCCTCCCACTAGGAACAGAGTCCAGGAACTAGCCCCTCCCATGAGGATGCTGCTCCCGTATCATGACCAAGGCCAAAGGCCATGGCCCTTCTTTCTCAGTGGAAGCTACATGTGTCTCCTCATTGGGCGACATTGCTCAGAGGCCAAGCAATTAGAACTGGCATGGTGAGGAAGACTTCTTCACAGACTAGAAGGAATCCTAGATTAGGTGTCAGGAGAACTGGGCTGGAAACCCAACCCGCTCCCTAACTCTCCGCGTGATCTAGGGCAAGAAGCCCCTTCACCTCTTGGGGCCTCAGTTTCCCATGAAGAGAAAGGCTGAAGCTCTGCCAATTCTGCCATTCCCAAGGTTAGATCTTAGGTGGGAAAAGGAAATAAGAGAGAGAGCACCACGAATCAGAGTCCTCTCCCACCCAACTCCTAGAGCCAGGGCGAGCTGGCATCAGGCCCCTTGGTAAACGCTGGGGCCAGAATTCCAAGGCCAGACTACGAGGAGAGCACACCACTCTTCAAAGGGGACTGGATCAGGCTGGGCCTGAACTGTGTGCAGTCTCAGTGCACTACTCAGAAGTTCCCACTGCTACAGGACAGGAAAGAACCATGTGGTGGGCAGGGACTCACAGGTAATGTAGTAATCGTGGTGCTTCTTGAACTCCAGGCCCATGTAGTTGGGGCTGAACTCCTGGAACTTGATGGTGAAACGAATTTCCTGCTCTGGCCTATTGCAGGTGACCAGCACATTGGGGTCGAGCACGGTGCTGCAGGCAGCTGCCTGCTCAGGCCGCACCAGGTACAGCTTGTAGTACTCATAGGGCCGCCCAGCTTCTGCTCGGGGGCAGATGATGTCCAGCTTGTCTCCAATCTTTGGGTAGATCACCAGGCCCTTCCCACTCAGGAACCTGCCCAAGAGGGAAGAGATGGTTAGCCTCAGGGTTGGGGGTCTCAGGCCATCCCCAGAACCAGGGGAGCAGACAATGAGGGCCAGGCTGGGCACACTGGGTGGAGATGGCGAGGACAGGCATTCTGTCCTTTTTCCATCCTTATGCTGGGGGTGGGGAAAGAGAACCATACTGCCAGCAGGGTGTGGAAGGGGTGGCCCATGGGCAAGGCTGCCAGGCTTTGACTGCTCGGCAGGGTGGGGCACTGCCTAGCTGGGGGAGCCCTTTGTCCTAATGTGGCATTTCCGCAGGGGGGCTGACGTGGCAGATGGGCTGGGCACCTAGATGTCAGGCTTGGGTTGCCTGGATGTGGCAGCCCTGTCCTCCTCGCACACCCAACATACTCACATTCCTTCATAGCCTCTGCTACCGGCCCCCCAGCACACACGCATGTATATGCGCTCATGCGCACAGACACACACAAAGAAGCACACACACAATGAGCCCTAGAAACCACCCCCACAGCTCCCAGCCAACGGCTGGGGATGCACAACCTATCTTGGCCCCATGCCTTTTCCCCCATCCTTGCTAATCTTGGGCATGATGGGGAGATAGAACAGGCCTTGCCTAGAGCCAAGGGATAATGGGCACAGTCTCCAGCCAGGTACAGCTCCACACAGCTCTCTCCACTCCCCACTCCCACTGCCTGGCATCCTACCAGGACTCATCCCACCCCCATAATGCAAAAGCCTGAATCCCCAAATGAGTGAGACTGGCCAGTCTCACTGCAAAGGATAACAGAGAAAGGGGAGAAGAGGCCTGAGCAGGAACAGCAGATCATATAAGACAGAGCCCCAGGAACCTCGCTCATCTGCCTTCTAATCCACTCCCACCACACACACACACACACACACACACACACACACACACACACACACACACACAGCCTCTGCTCCCCATCCTGAGAGGAGATGGACAAATGCCTCCCGAGCCAGGTTCATCTTCTAATCCAGAAGGCCAGGCACTGGGAAATAGCAGGGGGAGGGCAGCTGCCTGGGGCAACCGATTCATATCATCCTGTCCTTGCCTAAGCACAGTAAGCGCTCTCGGCCATTTCTGAGCCTGGGAGCAAGTCAGTACAATGTAGGAGAAAGAAAACAGACTTTGGAATCAGATGGATGGTGGCCCTTACTAGCTCTGTGACCTTGGATGAGCTGCCTGATCTCCCTATCTTTCAGTGTCCTCACTTATAAACTGGGGGTGGGAAGAGCCCCTCCTCCAAGGATGGTGGAGGGGAGGCATGATGGCATGTATAGAGCACATAGTTGGCACTCAACCGTGATTCCTGCTTAGAAATAGCATGGTCTGCCAAGAGGCAGGAGGCCAGACACTAACACCAAGGACCAGTCTTGTTTCTTGGGTGGGAAAGAGGAAAAGATGATACAGCTCCATCCTCAAGGACTTTACTGTCTGGTGTGGTTCAGAAAAGTAAATGGCCCATGCCGCAGCAACGGATAGCACCAGGCTATCTGGAGGCTATGTGAGAGGATGGTGGCTCAAAAGGCAAGGGCTGGAGGCAGAGAGAGGAAGGAGACAGCTCATCTGACAGGACAGTCGAAAATGGTCCCACAGAAAGAGTGGGATGAAAGCGGATCCTGAGGGAGGAATAAGAAGTCAACATCCAGCAAGAGCAGGCAACAGTGGTTGGGACAAAAAACCCAGGCCAGTGACTGGCCCAGTGATGGGTAGAGAGGAGCAGAAGAAGAGGGTTTGCTCAGCTGGGGCCAGACTGAAAGGCCAGGGTCACAACAAGCAGTGTGGGTTTCACCCAGTGGGGGACAGACTCTCTAGCAGAAGGGACAATGAAGGGCCAAAGGCAGTGCTTCAAGGGAATGAAGCTAACGGTGGAAGAACATGGTTCTACTCCCTGAGGGCCCATTCCATAGTGGGGGCTACAAGGCACAAGGGCCTCCTGGGTGCTCAGTATCCTCACCGGATGGAGGGAAATGATACCCAAGGAGGTGACTAAGGGAACTAGACCAAGTAGATGGAGTGGATGAAGAACAGCAGCCCTCTCTCCACGTCCAGGGAAGCTCCACTAAGCTGGGACCTGCCATCCTTCTGTGCAGGAGGGTAAAAGCAAAAACAAGGAGGTCTCACCTGCCTTAGTACCTAGCTTTACCACACTCCAGAAGGCCAGAAAGGAAGCAGGCATGGGATGGAGGCCCACACAAACATTTGAGAGAAAACACCCCCAACTCCATGCGCTACAGAAAGCCAAGAAGTTTCACCAAAGCCTCTATAATTCCTAAGGCATTTTTCACTTTCCAATCTTCATACTGGTTCCATCCAGGCAGTAGGATTAGACAACTTCTAACATCTTAGAGATAGAGGGAACCTTCGAGACCTACTGAGTCCAGGCTCCTCATGTGAGGGAATGAGTAACCAGATGAATGTTCCTGTTGAAGAGGGGTGCTCAAAGCCAACCCGAGGAGCCTAAACTCACCCAGGATGTTAACTCCTAGGGGTCTAAGAGTACCTTAAACATTGGCTGAATCCTTATACAGCTGCAACTCCGTAAGACCGTACCTGGAGATGACAGCAGGTAGAGGGCACACAAAGGGGTACAGGGGCCAGCTCACTTTTCTAACCACTAGGCCCGCCTTACTCACCAGGGAGTCTTGTCTACCCTGAGCAGTCTCCCATCACCATTCAGGTTCTGGAGCCCTGGAACCCAGAGACAACCGAGGAAACAGATGTCTACATAGTGGGTGGGGGAGGGGGAGGAGAGAGGACTATTGCCCCCAACACCCCTCAGACTCTTGTCAACCTCAGTGAACAGAATTCATAAATATTCATGAGTTCATTTGCATAGCAGCTGGCAGAGGGGAAACTCACCTTCCCCTAAAGTGCAGAAGGGAGAGGAGCCTGATGAGACCCACCTTCCCTGACCCTTGTCCCCCATGATGGTACCTTCTCAGCTTCTTCCCCACCACTGAGAAAAGTGCCTCTGGGCCTGTGAGAAGCCCCAGAAAGTGGTGAGGGGCCACGAGGTGTGGGTATGCAGCCCGTGAGAGTGAAGCCCAAGGTCAGGTATGACGCTAGTCATCCTGTACAGCAGGGACCCTGCTGGTCTCCCCTCCTACCCACCAGGTTAGGAGTAGGGGCCGACAGGAGAAGGAAGAGAGTACCTAGTTAAACTCTTTACCCCCCAGTTTTCAAAAACTACTACTCCCCCCATTATCAAACCAAGCTTTCCTGCCTGGGGCCACCCCCAGACAAAGCCCTTTTCTGGAAAATAAGGGGACTGACATGGCCCAGCAGGAAGCCTGCAGCAGGTCGCCATGGTAACCCCTGAGGCCTTCCCTCCTTAGCCTCTGATAGCCCCTGGGACCCCAGGGAGCCACTCCAGGGAGTAAAAGGACTTAGGGGAGGCAGCCTGCCATTCAGTCTCCTGTCTGTGGCCTGCCTCTTCCCCTCCACCCTAGCCCAAGTCTCTCCCCCAGCCTGCCTACTGAGCTTAGAAGTATCACCATGACTGCTGAAAAGAATCCTGGGAGAGAAGAAGCCTGAGGGTCTGGGGTAGTGGCCAGTGCTGGTCAGAGGCCAACTGCCCCCCTGTCCAGTTAAGCCCCTATCCACCCATACACAGACAATCTATAGCAGAGAGAGTTTGGAGCTATGGGGGTCATGCCTAGAAAGCTGCCCATGTTCCACCACACTTCCTTCCCTCTCATCCTTCCCTCAGGCCCTAGGGACTTGTGGTCAGCGAGTGGCCAAAGGGAGAGCCTGGTCCTAGGCCATGCCAGCCCAGGTTTGGTAGAAGACTCTAGCCACAGCTTTGATTCAGTGACTCCGGCACCACTGCGCCTGCACCCCAGGGTGGCAGGACCAGTGGAGGACAGAACCCAAGCTGGAGCTCAAGTGTGCTCTCATCCCAGCAAGGGTGGGGAGACCCCAAATTAAAGGCTCCTCTTTCACTCCCCCAGCTCCACCCAGCCCCCGAGGCAGCAGGAGCAGGCCTGGCATGTCCCAGCAGTGCCCGCCCAGGCGTGGGTGGGCAGGAACAGCAGCTGGGTCCTGGCACACACACAGTACTGTCGGAGGCAGGGAAGCCAGGAGAGCCCCAGAGGAAGTCACCCCCCCACACACTGAACTATGCCTCCCCTCTGCCCCACCTGGCCAATGCTAGGGCCCACTGAGGGCTTAACAGCCCCTTCCTTGTTGTCTGCTTTCTGTGGGGTCCCTGAGAGGCAGTGAGATTCCTGGCCCAGAGAGGAACCAAGGCTGCTATTCAGAGCCCAGGAGGGAGAGTGCCAGGCATCGAGCTGGCTGCCTCTAGATCAGGTCACCCCGAGCAAGCTGCCCTCAGAGGTAGGCCTAGCAAAATCAAATGAGGAAGCTGGAGCACTGCTCATCCCACGTGGGCAGGGCCTGAGTCACAAGGACAGATGCACACACACCTGTGAGGTGAGAGGGAAAGCCGGGGGCAAAAGCCAGCGCCTCCTCTGAAACCCAGTCTCTCCCAGATTCCAAGGCAGTGGGATGGTGTGGAAAGAATGGCACAAGGCACAGCTCTCCCCACTACGAGCTGACTGACTTTAAACAAGTCATTTTCCTTTTCTGGGCAAATGCCTCATCTGGAAAATGGGCAATGCCAACTTCCCAGGGCTGCTGGGAACATCCAATGAGGTCATATCTGAGAATGCTTTGGAGGTAGCAAGGTACTGCCCAACGGTTAGTTAGCACACCAAGCATAGTACCATTTAGAAGAAGCTGAACGAGCTTACTACACTCCTGGCTGCTAGCACTGCCACCCAAAACAACTACAATGAAAACCCACCCAGGAGGGGCTGCTACAGAGCCCAGGGCAAGGAACCCAGAATATGGCTGGTGAGCATCCCCTTACCTCAGCTCCCCTAATAATCACAGGGTGGACCCTCCCCCCAAACCTACTGTTCCCATGGCAACCAGCGGCCTCCTGGCTGGCCCACCCACTCCATACTCCCAACACCAGAAAACAGTGATGCACAGTAGTATCCAGGGCCCACTCATCCCCATCCATCACAGTTGGTGAGGCAGTGGAGAGCCTGAGGGGAGAAAGGGAACCCTGGATTCAGCCTCCAGTCCAGCCTCACCAGGCCCTTCTTGCCCCAGGTCTGGCTGCCTGGGGTTGGCGGAGGGAGGGAGGGGAACAGGGAACTTGAGAGGAGCTGCTGGCTTCCCATCACTTTCAGGCCCCCACCTGTGGCCAATCAGCCACAGAGTAGAAGGGGTCAGGTCCCTAGCCACCCCGGAAAGGGGCCCCCTGAGCTGGCCTCCCCAAGACTGTGAGCCGGAACAGCTGTGAGGGGGCTGGGACCAACACTTTGGCTTGTAGCAGGCAAGCCTGGGTTGGGGTCTGCAGCTGCCCCCACCCATGCTGGATGGAGTCAAGGGTCCTGGATGCCAAGCTGAAGCCCCCACCCCCGCCCCTTGCAGCGCAGGCGTAATATGATCTCAGGCACATTCCCACTCTCTGGAGGTGGAGGAACCTGAGTGGGGGGCAGGAAGGGGTCAGAATGGGACTGAGAGACTGAACTGCAGCAGCTGGACTTGGCTGAGGACTCAAGTATGAGGCCTGCCGGCTGCCCCAAGTTCTCAGGGGAGGAGGCTGGAGGAGGGGTCTGCCCTGGGACCTTCCATCACAGCCCCCCCACCCCACACAAGCATGCCCATGTACTCTGGTTCCTCCCAACCTACAACGGGCCCAGACCCACCTTCCCACCCTACACTTATAGGGCAAATCTGACAAGGGGCCAAGCTCTTGCCACCCAGGGACTACCACCCTGGAAGGCCACAGCACCAATTTGGGAAAGAGGCTGGGAGTCTGGAGTCAGCCCTTCCGGCTCCCCTCTCCCGGTCAGGGCTGGGGCTGCCCGAACCCTGGAACCTGGAAACATACCCCCAGCCCCACCACTTCTTTATTTTGATTTTTTTACCAAGGAGGAAGCAATTAAGCAGGGTTTATAGGCGCTGGGAGATTTCAGGGCTGGGGGGGGGGGGTTGCCAGCTCCTGACAGGACTGAAGCCAGAGACCAAAAGCTGGGAGGAAGAGGGGAGGGAAGAGAGAAAATGAGCCTGTGAGGGAGAGCACGGGCATGTGCGAGAAACAAAAGGACTCGAGAAAAAGAGGCAGAGAGTGACTAAGAGTGAGAGGGAGTGTGAGAAAGAGGGAGAGCGGGCAAGCAGAGCTGGAGAGGGGAGGTGAACGCGGCTCACACAGGATGTGAGAGGGCGAACCGACAAGGGCCTGAGAGGGAGAAGTCGGGCAGGAGGAAAAGCGGGAGAGACGGACAGGAAAAGATAGTTGATTTGAAAGGCTGTGGCAGTCCCAGGCTTGGGCGCAGTGGCAGAGACAGCCTCCCCGAGCTCAGAGTGAAGCTGAGGGCAGTGCCTTCCTCCTGTGCTCCTGCCCCCCCCCCCAAACCCGTGCCAACACACACAGACAGGCTGCGTTCCAGACCCCTGAGCATAGATGGAACTCTGGGGGGGGGGGTGCTGCGTGCAGGGGCACCAGTATCAGTCCCCCACCATTCCCAGGATCTGGTCAATTACAGGATGGAATTCGTGCAAGTCCTATTGAGGCCTCAGCCACCACTCCCACCACCCCCAGGATGCCTGCCCTCAGCCTGAAGTGGATCGGGGAATGGGGCAGATCTCAAAAACCTGCAAACCGTTCCAGAGCACTCAGGCCTCAAGACACAAAAAGGGTGAAGCTCAGGGAGATCTTGTTTCTCCCAGCTACCCCCCCACCTCACTCTGCAGGAGGGCTCCTTTCCAGCTGTGGAGCTGCCTGCTATCTCTGGTTAGAGACCCGAGAGAGCAATTAGGTCACTCCCATGAGCCCCTATGATGGGCTACCCCAGGCTGATTTCAGCTCTCCTGGCTCAAGAGAGAGCATTTCCAGCCTCCACCTTTACAGGAGGGAACTGGGCACTTCACAGCCTTTCTCCTTGGTCTGAGCAGCCCGAGGCCCCCAGACCATTTTGAGTCCCTGCTGTTAGGAGAGCACTGGGCCCAGTTTGGCTTCTGGGTTAAGGAAAAATCGTTGTCAATCCCTTTCCTTGTACCCTGACCCTGGTTTAGACATCCCACTAACCAATAAATAGGACCGTACCTTAACCTAAGGAGAAAAGAACTAAAGAAGCCGCCCTCTCCCACTCCAGGGCTGAGAGGTGCATGGCCCCTGGAACCTAAGAGGTCAAGACAGGCAGGAGCTCGGGAAGTTAGCGGGGAGCCCATAAGAGTGGACAGGAAGAGATTCCAGATACAGGAATCATAGAGCACAGAGGGCAGGCCAAGGGCCCCCAGTTTCCCACTAAGTGGGGTGTCCGCACACTGCTGGGACCTCCAGAAAACAAGAAGGAAGAGCAATTTTGACCCTGGGTTCCAACCTGAGTCCTGGATGCCAAAAGAGAAAAAGGTCCAGAGGTCACTACACAGTCCAGCGACTCCCCACTAACAGCCCAGAAACCACTGAGCCACAGCCCTGAAAGGTGTGTGTGTTGTTGGGAGGTGGGGGAGGATTGTGAAGGGTAAGGAAGAGGGAGAAAAGAAAGGATCTCCTCTACATAGCTGCCTCCCCAACCCCTTTGGGAAAGCTAAGCACAACTCCCCAATCTGAGGACAGAGGGTGGGGGGGCCAGTGGGACCCGCCTGGGCAGGAATCCTTTGCTTGCCACCCACTTCCCTCACCGCCTCGGCCGCCACTCTCCACCCCGGCCAGCCCTGGAAGCTCTGCCGCCGGCTCCATTGGACCCCCGACGAGCGCTGGATCGACCCCCCCGCCCCAACAAAACCTCTCTCCCACTCCGCCCCTCTCCACCCGCCGCCTTTGTGCGCCTGGGAGAGGTGCCCGCCCTTCCACGGACCCAGCAGGGAGAAAGTGGAGGGGGGAGGCTAGAAGAGACGGCAAAGCGAAAAGCTAGGGAAGCAAACTGGGAAGAAAGAGAAATGAAAATGAGAGAAGCCCGAATGGAGATACAGGCACTGCCACCCGCCCCAAGCGCGGAGTCCCACGCCACGGTCCCTTCACAGCTAAACAAACGGGGAACCTGTGTTCCGATCTCTTCCCCCGCCCAGGTCAAGCTCGCCCACCCCCCGCCCCCAGCGGCTCTTGGCGAAAACCGCCACGTTCCCAGGGGCCCCAGAGGGGGCTGCTTTCTCTCCCCGACCCAGCTCTCCGGTGCGCTCAAGGGCGCTCAGACTCCCAGCTCCGCCCGGCGCGACAATCTCGACTTGATCCGGGACGTGCGAAGGAGAGGGCCGGGAAGCTGAGGGGTCACAACCCAGCCAAGTGCCCCCACCCAACCCCACCGCACCCTTGCCCGCCCGGCCGCAGGGAAACACACTCGAAAAAGCCATAGACAAAATGGGGCGCCGCTCCTCCTCCGAACACCTTCCCACAGGCGCTCGGGGGCGCGCGGACTCACCCCGAAGGAGTGCCTCCCACCCCCAGGGACCAGAGCAGATAAGTTACTCACTTGGGGTTGAGGGAGCTCCAGGACACGGGCTCTAGATTCTTGGCCAGCGGGGTGGCGAGCCGGCACAGCGCCAACACGACCATCGCCACAAGCCACTTGCCGAGCCAACGCTGGCCAGGCCGGGCCATCTTCCCTGGGGCAGGCTGCACTTCGGGATCCCCTGGCGCCTCCTCAGCAAAGCTGGCCTCGCCTTCCTGTGCCGCGCTGCGCTCCGAGACGCTTAGGCGCCCATCCTCCGCAGCCGCCGGCCTTGAAGTGCTCCCCTCCCGCCGGCTTCGGTGTCGCTCTTCTCCGCCCCGCCGGCCAGGAGGACTCACTGGGCAGCCGCCCCCAACCCGAGCATGAGCTGTGGCCTCCGAGGGCCCGCTCCACTGGCCTCTCCGCCGCACGAAGCACGACGGGGGCTCTGCGCCCCCGGGTGATCCCGTCCGATTCCGCTCGGCTCCCCGAGACTGTTTGGGACTGTGCGACCTCTCCCCGACGGGGTCTCACCGCTGGGGACTCGGTGGCCACCCGGACGCCTCGACCGCCCCGGGATCGGCACCCCTGGTAAGAAGTGGGAGTCTCCCCACCACACGAGCTCGGTCTGGGGGCTCCCGACCGGGCCGCCCTGGCACGGGCTCCGTTCCTCCAGGCCACACTGGGACTCCGGGCTGCGCGCCCCCCGACAGCTTCGACTTCAGCGCGGGGCCCGCTCAGTGTACTTAGAAGAGCGCGGAGACACTGCCGAGCGAGCTAGTCCCATCAGTTTGCGCCTCTGAAGCCTAGGCCGGGTGGCCCGGCAGCCCAGTTGCCGAGTCCTAGCTCCCTGGCGATTGCGCCCGAGGCTCTACGGTCAGTGCGAGGCTCACACACCTCCCACTGCTGACCAGCGCGCACACACTCCCTCCGCCGCCGCTGAGCTGTCTACTCCCCTGCTCAGGCGTACGCAAGGCCAACCCTACGCATCTTAGCCAATAACAAGCTCCGTCACGGGGTCCTTGCCCTGCACCACGCCCCCAGAACAGGAAGGAGGCGGGGTTTTAGGGAGCTCTTAAGGACGCCGCGCCCTCGATGGCACCAGTCTGAGTGTGCGGCTCCTGCGGTTATGGATGGATCCTGCCTAGTCCTGTTCCCAGAGCGCTCAGCCCGTGGGAAGTTGGCGCTCCTCTAGAGCTGTCGGCCTGCTCTCCTCCCCGAGCGCCTGGTCGACACTCCGGGCCACTGACCTGGGCCAAACAGGCTCAGTACTTTTCCCGGGAAAGTACTACCATTCTTTTTGTTACACACGCGAGCCCTGAAGTCCTTGCTCGGTGCCCACCTCCGTGACAAGGATAGCTTGTATACTCCTGGTCCCATCTCACATAGGGCTCTGGTGGGCTTTCCTCCTTCCGCCCTCGCAGTGCAGTGTCCGCTTGCACATGGACCCGGACCCGGAGTCCTGAACAAACGGATAACGGTGGGCGGTGGAGTCTCAGAGGGGTCAAGTACGGGAAAGTTGGGAAGATGAGTTCTTCGCCCCTGGGGAGCAGGCCTTGGGAATCTCAACTTTGGGGAAGAGACTTGTGGGACACCAGGGGCCCAGATTTCGAGTCTTGTCCTGTCTGAAGGCGCGGGCAAGGCCCTGGGATAGGCCAGTGGGGATGAGAAGGCACCTCGATAAAGAAAGACACCTCGAGGGCAAAGAGGAAAGGGCGTAGGGCAGAGGCGCCTTTCGAAAAAGCAAAAGTTGGAGCCCTGGTCCCAAGACGCCAGACTCCAGCACCTCCCGGCCTCGCCATCTGGGTCTTTGTCTCCCAGCCCCTTCTCCCCGCCCCCTCCTTGCTTCCTTGCTTATAACTTTGGCTCCAGCCCATAGCTCAGACCCTCCCGGGTCCCGACCCGCTCTCCCCAGTTGGACCTCAGCAGATGTACCCACGTGCTAATGTCTCCCCCTACTGGTCTTCTATAGCACCGCGGGTGCCTGGGACAGACTGAGAGCGCCCACTCCAACGGGAGCGTGGCACACACGAGCCTGGCACACGCGCTCGAGCACAAGACCCGGGACAGGGGTGGTGACCTTGGCTAGAACCGCGGCCCGGTATGGGGAGGAGGAGGGAGCACTAGGAGTAAGATCTGGGTTTGGGGTTGGCTCGGCGACTGCCGAGTACATAAAGTCTCCTTGCTGCTTCTTTATGGAGATAATTAGGTGAGCGACATTCCCAAAGTGCTCGCCATTTACAGTTTCCTGTCCTTCTCTCACTTAAGTAGGATGCTGATCTACTGAGTTCCTCACTGGATCCTCTGATGATCTCTTTGGTTCATAGAGTGGACCTCTATTTGGGGGGAAATAAAGAGGGAGAAGTGTGTTCCTCCCACTTTCAGGGACAGAGCCTGGAGGATGAGAAGGATCTGTGTAGAAAGAGAAGAAGAGGAGCTGTTTAGGGTCTCTCAGCTCCCGGCTGGACCCCTTATTGGGGTGTGAGCAAGAAGAGACAAGAACAAGGTGCAGGGACACACCAATAGTCCACCTTGGAGACTAGGATTGCCCGAAGTGCATGGCAGGACAGCAAAACCCGAGGATGGAAAACAGCCTGCCACTTACTGAGTGCCTACTATGTGCCAGGAACCATGGTAGAGGCATTTCCCTTCACAATCCTTTGAGATGAGTTCCACAATCCCTATTTTATGTAAGAGGGAAAACTAAGGCTCAGGGGAAGTGACTCATCTGAGGTCATGGAGCTGATTGGTGGTAGAAGCAGGATTTGGCCCCAGACTTCTCTGTCTCCTAAGCCTGTGCCCAGTTCCCTATACCATACTGACTCGCCACATTTCCAGCACCTTCTTGCTTACTTAATTCATTCCTGTTTAAAAGCTGGTTCATGCCTGGAAAGCAGCAACCTTCAGGACAGCCAGGACTCCACTCTTCACTCACAGTCCTCTGAGAGGTTTCTAGGCCTGGGAAAGTTCATCTGTGTCCCTGGCCATGCCCCCAAGTTCCCAGCTAGAGTCACCACCACCAATCCCAGAATCAGCCTCAGATTCCACTGCCAACATGCCCAGTGCCCTCGGAAGGTGAGCCCAAGACCAGGTGGGAAATGGGGCAGACGAAGCTATGCTGACAGACTTGGGAAGACAGCAGCAGCTCCTGAGTGTGCCAACGCCTCATCCTGGGTGGGGAGGGCACAGAGGAAAGAAGAGAGGACTCTGTGTCTAGGCCTGCCCCACAAGCTGGTCACCCCTGGTCACGACATAGCCTTTCTGCCTCAACTTGCCTACCAGAACCTCAGTAGCAGGGCTGGGCCTACTCCCTGCTGCAGCCAGGGCCAATGACTCCAGGCTCCCACCTCCTGCCCCACCCTAGCAGGGCTTCTGATGTAGTGATTCATGCCCCTGAGGTAGGGAAAAATTACTCCTCAGGGAAGCCAGAGAGGAAGTCAGGATCTGTGGGGGATGTTGACCCTCTCTTATCCAAGCTCTCCCTACTCCAGTGGCAGTCACACCCCTCCCCAAGCCTCCCAGATCAGTGTCACCGAACACACACATCCCTCAGGGTTCAAGTCCACCAGTGTTTCCTGAGCACTGATCCTGTGCTTGCCTCTGAGCTGGGATCCAAAGAGGAACCCACCAAGCCCTGCCTTCAAGGAGCTCCAAGCAGATGGAAATCAGTATGTGGGGGCCTCCTGGACCCAGGGACGCAGAACAACATCTAGCAGCTGCGGGAGGCCTCAGGTACCATAACAGCCCCCGGAAAGCTCAGCTTCCCACACCAATGGGAGGCAGGGGGAGTATGAACTTCAGAGCCATAGAGTTCACTGCTTATCAGTTGTGTCTCTTTGGGCAAGTCGCTTCCCCTGTGTGCTTCAGTTAACTCTTCTGTAACCTGAAGATCATCTCTTCTTCACGGAGCTGCGCTGAGTGGGGAGTGCGATAATGCACAGAAAGGGCTTAGCTTCGTGGCCGGCCCACCACGGTGCTTACTAAATGGAAACTATTATACCTCCACAGAGCCTCCCACAGAGACATCCTCATTCCCGGTCACACATGTTCTCACCCGTTCACACATGCTTTGTGTGCCATGCACACATTTTTTAGCTCCTCTCGTTTTCTCACACGTGTACATATTCATACATGAACTTGCCGTCTTCCTCCCCTATCGGTTCACGCAGCACCAGCTGACAGGCTTGGTTCCTGTCTTCACGGGACATGGAGCATAGTCCCCACATTTCCTCAAGTCACTGACCTGCTCACATGCATGAACATTCACACCCCCTCTCTATTACTGTGGCCCTTGTCCTTGACCTCTCCTTGCCTGCCTTGTACTCTCAGATAAGAGAAGTGAACTCCCTCACCTAAGGCCACACAGCCAGGAAGCAGAAGAGTCAGGATTCAAACCTGGGCCATTGAGCTGCACAACTTGAGCTTCTACACATGACTCTACTCGGACACCCCAGGGCTCTGGAAAGGAATGTGTGCCAAAGGGTGGACCTTGCACACTGAGGGCAGGAAGCCTGCCCCAAGGCCCCAGGCGATGCCAGCTGGGATCACTCCATGAGGCTAGCAGCCCTCTCTCCTACCTACGATCATCTCTGGCCTGCCCTAAGCCTCCTGTGTGTCCCTTCGAAGACCCACAACCTCTGCCTGCATCCTCCTCACAGATACACACAACCACTCCCTACAGGGCAAGGGAGAGCCATGTTTCTTGAACAACTTCTGTATGCCAGGCACTGTAGCCAGGTACTCTCACCCTTGGTCCTATGCTATCTTTGCTTAATTCACATAACATCCATGAGGTTGATATTGACAGGCCTATTTTAGAGAAGAGGAAACTGAGGCTCCAGGCTCAATCTGCCTGCATCCGCTGCCCCCGCCAACCTCAGCCTGCAAAGTCCTCTCTTGCCCAGCCAGATTTGTCCCGCCACCCGCTTCTCTCCTTCTCTCCCTCTGCCTTCACTGCCCTCTAGCTGAGACCAGTTGGGGTCTGTGTTGAGCCCAGGCTGTCCTCTCTCCCCCACGAATACCTTGCTTTGCTCAAGTCACTCTATCTCTGGGTCAGGCTCAGGACAAGCCCAGGGTGGGACCTGAGCCCTCCTACTCTTCCTCCCGCCTGCTGGCTGCACCACAACCCAGATCAAGCCCCAGGTGGGTAAGCCCTGCTAGTCTAGTTTCACAGCAGCCATGGAGATTCTCAGTGGCTGGGGAAAGAGGGGCTGGTCCCAAAGGCCAAGGGTTCAACCAAACGTTCAACCCTCCACCCCTCCCTGGTCCTTGCCCCAGCTTCATGCCTGGTTTATGGGTGTTTGCACTGAGATCACCTTGATCTTCCAGGTGTCAGCCTGGCTCTGGGTCATGCTGTTGGCAGGATGACACCAGAGATAGGAGGAGCCCTTCTCTTCATGAGATGGGCCTTCCCCGTCCCTCCCTCTCTCTTTATCCCCTCCTTATACCTCGTTACCCTTCCCTGGACTCCTAGAAATCTGTCCCAAGCCCATGGGCCCCACACAGGCAAATGGCCTGCCCCTGCTCCTCAAAAGAGCCTAGAACAGAGCATCTGAGGGCCAGCGCATGGCTCAGTGTGGCACAGCAGGTGGCACAGGCTCTGGACTGCAGCCGGGACCCTCGGCTCCTTAGAGGCCTCATCTTTGGATATCTGTGCCCTCCTGTGTATCACTGATCTGGGCTCAACTTCCTCTAGCAGTCCCTCCTGTTCTCACTCTGCAGCCCTGTGGGGGACAGCTATGGGGGAAGTCCTGCAGCACTCCAGCCCGGCCCACCTGTCACTCCCTCAACTCTGGTTACCTGGGGAATGTGCAAAGAGGGACTGGGCCATTCATCACTGTCAGGGGCTCAGGAATTCAGGGGTGGGGGGCAGCCGTTGTCACCACCTGTCACTGACCCCGGCCTAGCTCCCCATCTCAGAGAGCCAGTAAGCCCAGGGAAGGATGATGCTGGCTGCAGAAATGACATCTTTGCCCAATTCTGCTCTTGGCTCCTTAGAGAACACACTGGACTTGTCAGGCCCCATAAACACAGGGAATAAAGTTCCCCTGGAGGAACACCCCAAGCAGAGCAAATATTTGAACAACCCGAGGAGCTGAGGGAAGGGGCAGTGCTTCTTCCTCTCTCTAGCCCTCCTAGCTCTGACCCCTCACTAGCCTATGAGATAACTTCCTGCCTTCCAACCTACCATAAATGCTAAAGGGTCAGGTTCTGGGCTTTCTCCATGGATAAACCCATGCCTACTGTTACAAAGGTCATGAACCCCTGGGGGCATCCTGAGGATAGATAAGGGGCTGGACCCAGCTGGCCAGATAACCAATGGCAGATATATGGCACCCAGGCCCGCCACCCTCCAGCTGCCCCTGAGCCAACAGAGCCAGGATCTCTGACATTGAAACCTCCGCTCCCCACACTCACAACTTAGTCCAGCTTGGTTTAGAGACCTTCCTTCCCACCTTTTACCATCAAGGTCCCAGTGCCTGGGCTCAATGTACCTCCCAGTGCCCAATTTCTTTCTAAGCCTTGTAGTCTCCCCACCAACCTCCCCCACCGTGCCCCTGCCATACTCCCGCCTCCCCAGCGCTGCCCAAGTTGGAACTGGGGTGAGACCTCAATTGACAAACCACCCATCATCTTCCTCATGAGGAAGCCAACCCCCTCAGAAGAACATAAATTTCCCTGGCCTGGCTTGTTTTGCTTTCACAGCCACTCTCCTGGACACAAACCAGAGACTATGGGAGCCTCTGGCTTTAGCCATGAGAGGTGGGGCTGGGGGTGGGGATGTGGAGAGGGAGGGAATTTTCCTCCTTAGACTGGTGTTCTGGGCAGGGGTGGGGAAGTCAGGAAGCTCTGGAGAGCTAAGAGTGTCTCAGGGGGATTAGGGCTCTACAGACGGGGGGGGGG
>NW_006798085.1:2481783-2496854 GCF_000442215.2 Lipotes vexillifer
GGGGGTGGGGGGGAGGAAGGAGGAGGGAATTTCAGAGGTAGGGAAATGAGACATTAGGCAGGTTGTTCAATCAAAGGGGTAGAGTCTCCAAGGAAATCTCGCCCCAGTAGCCTCCATATTTCTCAATCTCTGTCGACCCCCAGTGGCCAGCCCAGTATTTGCATTCCAAAAGCTGACCCAGCACTGAGCCTGACCCCCCAACAGCCCAAAGGGAGATGAGGGACACTCCCAGCTTCGGGTGCTGGCTTGCGCTGAGCTAAGCCAGGAACACCCTTTATCCTCTTCCCCCTCCTCCTCCCAGTACTAGAAATTCAATCTATCCAGGCCTACCGTAGCACCCACCTCTTCTGGGCAGCCTTCCTAGAAGGCCCTAGCCCACAGATCTGTTCCCTCCTTTGATCTCCATATCCTAACCGTATACCTCTGACTGGCACTTGGATTTTCAATATTTGTGTGTATCTGAGCTCTCCCACTACATACTAACCTGGAGCAGAAACCACTGACTGCTTCTCCTTTATCTTCTGCATCAAAGCCAAGCATCAGGATGGGCATACAAGAGGTGAACAATAAATGCTAATGGTGTTAGAGTTGATGATGGTGGTGATGGTGGTGACAGGTACCATCTGCTGAGCACCTACTACGTTCCAGGTACTTTGTATCCATTCTCTCATTCAAAGTCATTTTATGCACAGATGAGAAAACTGGCATTCTCAGAAGTCAAGTGACCCAAATAACATCTCATGTCTAGTAAGTGGCAGACCTACGTGCTAGACACTGCCTTTACCCCTGGAAGGGACACAGGGATGACAATGACACAGGTCCTGACAACATGGCACGGTGTGGGCCACAGCAAAGACCGTAGCTCCATGGAGCACAGAGGGACTAGCTTTGCATCCGTCCTCCTTGTCCTCTTTCTCATCTCAGGGTACTTCTTCTCTAGTTTGCTCATTTGGCAGAAGGACAGATAGCTCACCCCAGATGGGCAGTCTCTCAGGTCCTGTCACCTAAGGATGCTGTGGCCAACTAGGAGACTCCTATAGACAAGGGACACCTGAAAAAGTCAAGAATCCAGGACCACAGAAGGAGGGTCCATCAGAGGTTGCTACTCATGAAATACCCAGACCCTCCCAGGAACCAACACGGGTCAGTTCAGTTTACAAATACTGCTGGGCCTCCCCTGGGAGCCTGCCAGGTGCTGGAATCTGAGAGCAAACTGCCCCAGGTCAATACGCACCATTGAGTAGAGGGCCCATCGACCTGAGCCTTACTCTTGTCCGTGGCCTCCCTGAGTCATTTTGCCTTTCTCCAGCCTGGTGACCTTGGTGGAAATCGAGGCTCTCTTTCCTCTCCCCTTCCCCAGGTAAGCCACTCACCTGAGACTCTCTTTCAGTCACTTGGTTCTTGGTGTGAAGAATACCTGGCCGGACTGAAAAGGAAAATAACCTGTTGAGGGTATCTGAGGTAATTCAACCCACACTCCCTTACCTGCGCCCACCACTAGGGTTCTCACAAGGCCCTGGCTTGGAGTTGACAGCTCTGGAAAGCAGGCAGCCTATTCCATTTCCCAGGCACATTCTCCAAGGAGAAGAGCTTGCAGGTTTCAGGTTGGACTTTCCCAGGGGCACTTCATGAAGGGATTTTATGGCTAAAGTGGATTGGTAACACCTGTTTTTAAAAAGATCCAGACCGAAATGACCAGAGCCAGGTAATAAGGCACAGGCTTCTGTGACTCTGATTACACATTTTTCCTCATGTTGGTGCAGAATGGAACTGCTTCCTGCAAGAAATCTCAGCCCTGCCAGAAGGGCCTCCCAGGGCCCACTTCTGGGCAGAAGCACAGTGGTCTTCCTCTAGAAGCAGACGTGCCCTAGCCAAGCAACCCACCTTTCATCAGTAGCTGACAACCTCCCTCCCAGGCTAGCTGATTGCTAAGGCTGATTGGTGTGCATGGACCCCACCATACAGAATATCTGTACTACAGGAGCTCATTAGGGAAGATGAGCTCACATGCTGCCACCTAGCACATAGCTGAACCATCATCACCATCACAAACATTTTTTGAGTGATTACCATATGCCAAGCTCCATGCTAAGCCCTTTATGTATCTTATCTCATTAAAGTGGCCCAACCCTCTGAGCTGTTACTATTATTATCGCCATTTGCCAATAAGGAAGCTGTGGTACAGAAAAGTTAAGCAACTTGCCCACACTCACAGAACCAGGAAGTGGTGGTGCCTGCTTACTAGCTATATGACTTCAAATCCAGTATCCCTAACCACATCCATCAGCTTCTCCCGCACACAGTCCCGGGGATTGGGATTCAAGGTGCTGCAGTGGTTGTAGAAGCATCCTGATATGACTGTTCAGAGCCCAGGCTTTGAGATCAAATAGGCTTGGGTTTCAATTCTGTTTCTGACCCTTATTACTTTTGCAACCTCCCTGAGCTTCTGTTTGCTCTATAATGAATTGGGGAGAAACCGTTCCTTCATTCATAAGTGCCTACCATGTGCCAAGAAAATAACACTTACTTATGGGGGTGCTGTGCAGCTTGAACTAGCTGATATATATAAATCCCCTGGCCCATAATACATGCTTGCCCAATAGTGGCTATTATTGTTGTTGTGTAGTTGCAGTTGTTAGAGAGAGACAAAGGGGGAAATGACCAGGAGGTGTCCCATTTGGAGTGAGACCAGATGCGGTCCCCAAGACCTAGGCTGATTCAAACGCCAGGGAGGCAATGGCACAGGCAGGTGGAGAAAGGCTAGGATCCTTGGCCAGGTTAGTAGAAGAAAGCTCTGCCAGCAGGGCCTTAGGCTGTAATCTCAGGCTGAATTTACACAAGGCGAACACACGAGGGCATGCGCCCCTCAAAATGGGCTGGTTCAGAGACTCCCAGAAGCCAGGGCTCCTGCTCCCTGTTTTCACCTCTAGGGCAGCTGGCCCTGGCTCTGAGACTGAGAAGGAGGCTGAGGGAGGGGGGAGACAGGAGATTAACAAGGTCCTCTCTGGGGCACAAAAGAGCAGATACAGGGTGTCGACCCCCTGAAGAGAATAAAAGGGGAAGTAGAACAGACTCAGCAGATTTGAAAGTTGAGGTGGGAAAGAAGTCACAATACAGGAGATCAGAATGACCTCTTAGCCTGGGGACCAGGCAAGTAAACAGCATCAGTCTGTTATTCTGTTTCTCTCTGTCTCTCTCTTTCACACACACACACACACACACACACACACACACACACACACACACACAGGTGTTATGAGGCAGTCCCAGATTTGGAGAAAGGAGCCTGAGTGAGGCATGAGATTGTCCAGCCAGGGGCATTTGGGGTCAGACACGATCTCAGTCTTCATGCAGTGATTATGAAAAATACAGCCAGCAAAACTTTGTGTCTCTAAAGGGTCAGTTCGTGGGAAAGGCTAACTTGATATCTCTACTGAGAAAGGTCCAATGAAATCAAGCCAGTCCCAAGGTTAGGAATCTCAAAGAACTTCTAAAGCCTGAGCAGGATGGTTTAAATTTCAGAATGAAGGGAGAGCAAGGGATGGTAGCAAGATGCACCAGCCTTGGTGTCAGACACATTCACTACACACTTGCTGGCAGTGTGGCCTTGGGCAAGTTACATAAACTCTCTGAGTTTCCTTCATCTTTCAAATAGGAATAATAATAATAGTACTACTAGGTAAGAGGCAAGTAAGATACTGGGTATGGAAGTGTCTGGCACACAGCTGGTGCCTAGAAAATGCTGATTCTGCAGCTATCCATAAGGGAGTATTGAGAACCAACTGAAGTGGGAAACTTTGGGGACCTTGAGGCAGGTTGTCCTACCTGGGGGCAGCAGCTTACTGTCAGGAGGTGAAACCTATGTAAGATTGGACCTGGACTAGATAACCTTTAGGAACATTCTACTCCTGACACTCCATGGTCTGTCAGTCAGCAAATGCGATATGTAGGGCATTGTGGGAGATACAGAAAGATTCAGATTTGATCAGTCAGATCTCAGCTCAATTGCCACTTCCTCAGGGAAATTTCTCCAACCTTCCAGATGAAATTAGTGCCGTTCCCCCAACCCTTGTCTTCATCTAGGCCGTTAATTTATTTTATTTTCTTCATAAGTTATCAGTCTAAAATGACTATTTTTCTTATGTGTTGATTTTCTGGCATGCACACACACACAAATAAGCTCAGTAAAATGTGTTGCTGTGATGTATAAGAAATGGACCCTAGCATCAAAGAGCTTATGAGATCGGTATGGGAGTAGTTGAGGGCTCATGTGTCAAGGACAGGGGCTCACTTCTAGCCAAGAGATATGAGTTCCAGGAGTTGTTGGGTCTTGAGCGAGGCTTTGAAGGATGAATAGCATTGGAAAAAGTAGAGATAAGTGAGGGGAGAGGAGTCGATGAATGACAACAGGAAACGCAATTCTCATTTTCCGAACACCACAAGTTACCAGACCTGGTTCCCAGGGCTGCAATAGAGCAGTGAACAAGCCAGAGGAGACTCTGCTTCTGGAATGGTGCTCGCATCCCAGCAAGAGGACACGTTCAGATCGTAATCAATACTATGGAGAGGATAATGCAGGGTAATGGGATGGAAAGAGGTCAAGATAGAAGTGGCAGGGGTTCCTTCAGAAGTGGGTATCACATCATCACGGGACCTTTGAAGTGGCCATGTCTGAGCTGAAATCAGCATGATTAAAAGGGTCAGGCATCCAGAATCCAATCCATCCTTTTACACACGGGGCTAATTCCCCCCACAATCAGCCCCTGCTACGTCTTCTCTTTCTCTGCCTTCTTCTGATCTTTCCCCAGAGCTTTCTTTGCTTTCTCTGGTCACTCTCTACTCTTTTTACTGTAAATCAGTCCTGACTTTCAAGGCCCCTTTCACTTTTCCCGTAGTCATTACTACCAGTTCAACAAACCAAAAGGCCCCAAATCAAGCCAGAAAACCCAAGAAGCTTTTTAGAAGTGGGAGGAGAATGGGGAAAAACAGTGAATCCTTAAGTGTCATTTTTTTTCCCCCTTCACCCTGGTGAAATTGAAAAAAAGGAATAGCAACCTGACAGGAATGCTGTGGGGATTACCTAACGAGTACATAGCATGTACTCAGAATATGTTAATTCTCTCTCTCCTCTCTCTTGATATTTTAAAGCATGAAGTGTCTGACGTTAATTACATGTTCATCATAGAGTGTATGGAAAGGGCTGTAAAGCAGAAGAAAAGAAAAATAGTAACAAGGCAGAAGAAAAGAAAAATAGTAACAATCTCCCTCACAAAACCCCACAACTCAAAGTTAACAACCACTTGTTAAATTTTTGGTGTGTTTCCTTCCAGGATTTTTTATATGTTTCTTTTTTTTTTAAACAACTCTATTGAGATATCATTCAAGTCATAAAGTTCACTGTTTTAAAGTGTACAATATAATGTATTTTAGCATATTCCCCAAGTTGTGTGACCGTCATCACTAATTTTAGAACATTTAATCACCCCAAAAAGAAACTTTATACCTATTAGCAGTCACTCCCATTCACCTCCACCTCACCTCCTGCCCTAAGTAACCATTCACATACTTTCTGTCTCTATAGATTTGCCTAGTCTGAGAATTTCATAAAAATGAAGTCATACAATATGTGGCCTTTTTGTGTCTGGCTTCACTTAGCATGATTTCAGTGTTCATCCAAGTTGTAGTATGTATCAGTACTTCATTCCTTTTCATGGCCAAATAATATTTCATTTTATGTATATACCACATTTTTTATCCATTCTTCAGTTGATGGGCATTTAGGTTATTTTCATTTTGGGCTGTTATGAATGATGCTGCTATGAACATTCATATACCAGTTTTTGTGTGGATATATATTTGGATATATACCTAAGAGTGGATATATACCTAGGAGTGGGCCTGCTGGGTCATATGGTAACCCTATGTTTAACATTTTGAGGAACTATCACACTATCAACATTTCTTTCTTCACAGTTATGGTGATGCTGTAATACAATCACCTATGCTAGCTTTCTGAGACTATTTGTTTTTCCCTAGTTTCTTAGTGAAATATTTTTTCAAATGTCCTTTAAAAACACATTCAATTCAATAAGGCATGGGATAAGCCCTGGGAATATAAACATGAGTAAAAGCTGGTCACTGCCATCAAGCAGCCCACAATCCAGTGGGGGAAGCAGACTCATCAAGTTAAATCCCATGTGATCTGTGCCATAGTAGGGCAATGTACTAAATGCTTGGACAGCACAGGGGAAAGGGCAAAAATCTTCCTGTGGGGTGGTAGGGAAGGCCTCCTAGGGAAGGTGACATTTGCAGACTCTGGGAAGATGAGTGTGGGTTCATCAGGGAGATGAGGAGGAAGAAGAGGAGGAGAAGGAGAGGGGGAGGGAGAGGGGAAAGTCAAGCAGAGGCAACAAAACGTGCAAAAGCATGGAAGCATGAAAGAAAATGGTACCCAAGATGCTGCAAATAGCGGCCCAGGTCCTTTAAGGAAAAGAACTGTAATGTTGCTGGTAATGTAGGTCGGGGCCAGACGTTGAAGGGCTTTGAGTGACATGTAAATAATTTATAGTTTAACATGTATCATTTGCGGGGCGGGGGGGGGAGCCTTAGAAGGATTTGAGGCCAGGAGGGGACAGAGTTAGGATTACAGAGTTTAAAAAGTACTTTTGAAATCAAAATATTACACATGTATACGGTTAAAAATCAAAGAGCCGAAGTGTTCAACATAACAACCAACCATCCCTTGCCCCATCCTTTCCCATGCCAGACCTTCTCCTCTTTTAGTGGTTTCTCCTGGTAATTAGTTTCCTCATCTATTCCTAATTTATATACATAAGCTGCTATTTCTTTTTTTCTTCTTCTAGTTTTATTGAGATATAACTGACATACAGCACTGTATAAGTTTAAGATGTAGAGTATAATGATTTGACTTACATGCATCATGAAACGATTACCACAATAAGTTTAGTGAATACCCATCATCTAATACAGACACAAAATTAAAGAAATAGGAACGTTTTTTTCCTTGTGATGAGAACTTTTAGAATTTACCCTCTTAATAAGTTTCATATATAACATACAGCAGTGTTAATTATATTAATCATGTCATACATTACATCCCTAGTACTTAATTTATCTTATAACTGGAAGTTTGTACCATTTAACCACCTTCATCCAATTCTCCACCCCCCCAACCTGCTCCATTAACCACCTCTGGTCACCACAAATCTGATCTCTTTTTCTATGAGTTTGTTTGTGTTTGAAGTATAATTGACCTACAACACTATGTTAGCTCCTGGTGCATGATACAGTGATTCTATATTTCTATACATTTCAAAATGCTCATCACGATAAGTCTAGTTACCACTGTCACCATACAAATATATTACATAATTATTGACTGTGTTCCCTACAATATATATTTCATACATTTATTTTGTAACTGGAAGTTTTTGTACCTCTTAATCTCCCTCACCTATTTTTCATTCCCTAACCCCTTCCCTCTGGCAACCACTTGTTTATTTTTTGTTTCTATGACTCTGTTTCTGTTTTGTTGTATTTGTTCATTTGTTTTGTTTTTTAGATTATACATATAAGTGAAATTGCAGAGTATTTGTCTTTCCCTGACTGACTTATCATAATACCCTCTAGGTCCATCCATTTTGTCATAAGTAGCAAGATTTCATTTTTTATGGCTGAGTAATGTTCCATTGTGTATGTACACCACATCTTCTTTATCCATTCATCTATCAGTGTGCATTTAGTTTGCTGCCACATCTTGACTATTGTAAGTAATACTGCAGTGAACATAGGGGTGCATATATCTTTTCAAATTAGTGATTCTATTTTGTTTCGATAAATACCCAATAGTGGAATTGCTAGATCATATGGTAGTTCTATTTTTAGTTTTCTGAGGAACTGCTCTACTGTTTTCCATACTGGTTGAACCCATTTACATTCCTACCAACAGTGTACAAGGGTTCTCTTTTCTCCACATCCTCTCCGACAATTTGTTACTTGTTGTCTTTTTGATGATAGCCATTCTGACAGGTGTAAGGAGATATCCCATCGTGGTTTTGATTTGCACTTCCCTGATGGTTAGTGATATTGAGCATCTTTTCATGTATCAGCTGGTCACCTGTATGTCTTCTTCGCAAAAATGTCTATTCAGATCCTCTGTCCATTTTTTAATTGGGTTGTTTGTTTTTTGATACAAAGTTATATGAGTTCTTTGTGTATTTGGGATATTAACCCCTTATTGGATATATCATTTGCAAATATCTTCTCCCATTCAGTAGGTGGCCTTCACGGTTTTTGGATAGTTTCCTTCATCATGCAACAGCTTTTTAGTTTGATGTAGTCCCATTAGTTTATTTTTGCTTTCTTTTTCCTTGCTTGGGAAAACATATCCAAAATATATTGCTAAGACCAATGTCAAAGAGAATACTGCCTATGTTTTCTTCTAGGAATTTTATGGTTTCAGGTGTTACATTTATCCCTCGAATCCATTATGAGTTTATTTTTGTATATGGTGTGAAAAAGTAGTCCAGTTTTAATTCCTTTGCATGTAGCTATCCAGTTTTCCCAACACCATTGATTGAAGAGACTGTCTTTCCCCCATTGTATATTCTTGCTTCCTTTGTCATAGATTAATTGACCATATAAAGGTGGGTTCATTTATGGACTCTCTCTCTATTCTGTTCCATTGATCTACGTGACTATTTTTGTGCCAGTATCATACTGGTTTTGATTACTGTAGCTTTGTAGCATAGTCTGAAGTGAGGGTGTGTGATGTTTCCAGCTCTGTTCTTTTTTCTTAAGATTGTTTTGGCTATTCAAGGTCTTTTGTGTTTCCATACAAATTTTAGAATTGTTTGTTCTAGTTCTATGAAAAATGCCATTGGTATTTTGATAGGGATTGCACTGAATCTGTAGATTTCCTTGGGGGAAATGGTCATTTTATCAATATTAATTCTCCCAATCCATGAGCACAGTATATCTCTCTATCTGTCTATGTTGTCTTCAATTTCTTTCATCAGTGTCTAATATTTTTCATCCCCTTAGTTAGATTTATTCTTTTTGATGTGACTGTAAATGGTATTGTTTTCCTAATTTCTATTTCTGCTAATTAATTATTAGTGTATAGAAACACTACAGGTTTCTGTATATTCGTTTTGTATACTGCAGCTTTATGAATTCATTGATGAGTTCTAGTAGTTTTTTGGTGGCATCTTTAGGATTTTCTATGTAGAGTATCATGTCATCTGCAAACAGTGACTGTTTAACTTCTTCCTTTCCAATTTGGATCCCTTTTATTTCCTTTTTTTGTCTGAATGCTGTGGCTAGGACTTCTAATACTATGTTCAATAAAAGTGATGAGAGTGGAATTAAAATAATTTTAAAAAACAAACCAAAAAAAAGTGGTGAGAGTGGGCATCTTTGTCTTCTTCCTGATCTTAGAGGAAATGCTTTGAGCTTTTCACCCTTGAGTATGATGTTGCCTATAGGCTTGTCATATATGGCCTTTATTATGTTGAGGTACGTTCCCTCTATACCCACCTTGTTGAGAGACTTTATCATAAATGGATGTTGAATTTTGTCAAATGCTTTTTCTGCATCTATTGAGATGATCATATGATTTTTTATTCTTCGATTTTTTTTTGTGTGTGTGTGTGGTACATGGGCCTCTCACTGTTGTGGCTCCTCCCGTAGCGGAGCACAGGCTCTGGACGCGCAGGCCCAGCGGCCATGGCTCACGGGCCCAGCCGCTCCGTGGTGTGTGGGATCCTCCCAGACCGGGGCACGAACCCATGTCCCCTGCATCTGCAGGCGGACTCTCAACCACTGTGCCACCAGGGAAGCCCTCTTCAATTTTTTAATGTGGTATATCATATTGATTGATTTGTGGATGTCAAACCTGGGATAAATACCACTTGATCATGGTGTGTGATCATTTTGTATTGTTGAATTTGTTTTGTAATATTTTGTTTAGGATTTTTGCATCTATGTTCATCAGAGATACTGGTCTGTAATTTTCTATTTTTGTGATATCTTCGTCAGGTTTTGGTATCAGGGTGATGCTGGCCTCATAGTATGAGTTTGGAAGGGTTCCTGCCTCTGTAATTTTTTAAAATAGTTTGAGAAGGACAGGTGTTAACTCTTCTCTGAATGTTTGGTAGAATTCACCTGTAAAACCATCTGGTCATAGACTTTTGTTTGTTGGTGATTTGTTTGTTTGTTTGTTTGGTTTTTAATGATTCAATTTCATCCCTGGTAATCAGTCTATTCATATTTTATATTTCTTCCTGGTTCAGCCTTGAGAGATTATATGTTTCTAGAAATTTGTCCATTTCTTCTAGGTTGTCCATTTTATTGGTGCATAATTGTTTATAGCCATCTCTTATGATCTTTTGTATTTCTGTGGTGTCAGTTGTAACTTTTCCTTTTTCATTTCTGTTTCTGTTTATTTGGATCCTCTCTTTTCTTTTCTTGATGTTTCTGGATAAAAATTTTATCAATTTTAAAAATCTTTTTAAAGAACTATTAGTTTCATTGACCTCTTATATTTTTTATTCTCTATTTTATTTACTTCTGCCATGATCTTTATTATTTCTTTCCTTCTACTAACTTTGGGTTTTGTTTGTTCTTCTTTTTCTATTTTCTTTAGGTGTATGCTTAGGCTGTTGATTTGAGATTTCTCTTGTTTCCTGAGGTAGGCTTGTATCACTAAAAACTTTCCTCTTAGAACTGCTTTTGCTATGTCCCATAGATTTTTAATTGTTGTGTTTTTGTTTTCCTTTGTCGCCAGGTATTTTTCTTATTTTCTCTGATTTCTTCAGTGATCCATTGATTGTTTAGCAGCATATATTTTAGCCTCCACGTTTTTATGTTTTATACAGTTCTTTTCTTGTAGTTGATTTCTAGTCTTATAGCCTTCTGGTCAGAATAGATGCTTAATATGATTTTAATCTTCTTAAATTTACTGAGACTTGTTTCATGGCTTAGTGTGTGATTTAAAATCTTGGAGAATGTTCCATGTGAACTTGAAAAGATGTGCAATCTGCTGCTTTTGTTCTATATATATATATATTCTTAGTATGTATGTTAAGGTTTTCTTTATCATGAAAAGGTGCTGGATTTTGTCAAATTCTTTCTCAGCAGCAATTGAGATGATCATGTGGATGTTTCCTTCATTCCATTAACATGGTATATTATAATTTTTTTGACATAGAAAACAAATTTATGGCTACCAAAGCAGAAAGGTGAGGGGGAGGGATAAACTAGGAACCTGGGATTAGCAGATACACACCACCATATATAAAACAAACAACAAGGACCTATTGTATAGCACAGGAACTACAACATGCTTAATATTTTGTAGTAACCTATATAAGAAAAGAATCTGAAAAAGAATATATATATGTATAAATGAATCACTTTGCTGTATACCTGAAACTAACACAACATTGTAAATCAAATATATGTCAATTTTTTAAATTAATTAATTAAAAAAGTACTTAAAGAGAATATTTACTTTTAACATATAGTCCTGATGTACCAAACCATTACTTCAAACAGCTGGATATTTTAAACAGTTATCTCCCCAGTGCCCTCCTACTGTTCTAAAAATCACCTCTCTTAAATAAAGAGACAAATACGTCTCCTTTCTTGAGTGTGTAATTTTTATAAACTGCATCAGACCCACAGTGAGTGTCTTTCTGGGAGTTTCACCAAAACCAAAAAGAAGTTCTGATATAAAACTGCAGCAGGAAATCAGGGAAAGCGTGTGGAACTGCAGGGTCACAGAACTGACCTGCAAGCTATCCTTAGCCAAACCCACAAATCGACACCCCAGGGATGTGAGGGCCCTGGGGGCCAGCCAACAGCAGGGCTGGCCCTATCTCCCCTGCAGGGGTCTCAGGTGCAGCTCGCGTTCCAGCTGCTGGGCAATCAGGGTGCCCTGGATGGCCTCACAGCCCGGGTTGAACACGGAGTACCCGCTTTTCCCTGCTCTGTCTTCTCCTCAGGGCCTCATTTCCCCACATGCATCCAGTAGAAGAGGGACAGGACAAAATAGGCCAGACCAAATTCCAGTTCCACAAACAGTCCCAGCAGGACCAACCAGAGGAGCACCTTCAAGAAGGTGATGTCGGTCAGGGGAGACTGGCCCCCCTAGGGCAGGGGCGGCAGAGGCGGTGGCTTGGATGGATTCCGCGGTGGCTGTGACATGCAGTCTCCAGGCCAAGCTGCTCCCTGAGCAAGGATGGGCTGAGCCTGGGCACTCAAGGGCCTCGGTTTCCACACCAAGAACCGTTTTAGCCAGCCTGGGGCTGCCTTTGGAGTTGCAGCTGCTTCCGCCTTCTCTCCCGAGGTTTGTGCACAGTGGCTCTGAAGTGCTGGGTTCTGCCGCCAACCTGGCTGGTTTCTGGGCCCTACCCCCAACTCAGCTAACTGCTGCTCCATGGCACATGCCCTGTTCTCTGTGCGCCCAGGAGTGCATGTGCCCATGATGGTGTATTATATTGATTGATTTTTATATGTTGAAAGACCCTTGCATTCCTGGCATAAATCACTCTTGGTCTTGGTGTATAATACTTTTAATATACTGCTGAATTCAGTTTGCTGGTGCCTTGTTGAGAATTTTTGGATATATATCCACAAGTGATATTGATCTGTGGCTTTGTTTAATGTGATATATTTGTCTATCCTTAGTATCAGGGTAATGGTGGCCTTATAGAATGACTTAGGAAGTGTTCTCTCATCTTCTTTAGGAAGATTTTGAGAATTGGTGTTAACTTATTTTTAGGTGTCTGGCAGAATTAACTAGTGGAGCCATTTGGTCCTGAGCTTTTCTTGCTTGGGAAGTTTTTGATTACTGATTCAATCTCTTTATTCGTTATTGCTCTAATCAGATTTTCAATAAGATATAACAATTATGAATATATATGCAACCAGCAAAAGATCCCCAAATATATGAAGCAAAAATTGACAGAATCAAAGGGAAGAATAAACAATTCTATAATAATAGTTGGAGATTTCAATACCCTGCTTTTATTTTTTCATAAATTTATCTATTTATTTATTTTTGGCTGCACTTGGTCTTTGTTGCTGTGCGCAGGCTTTCTTTAGTTGCAGCAAGCAGGGGTTACTCTTTGTTGCTATGCGCGGGTTTCTCATTGCGGTGGCTTCTCTTGTTGCGGATCATGGGCTCTAGGTGTGTGGGCTTTGGTAGTTGTGGCACGCAGGCTCAGTAGTTGTGGCTCACGGGCTCTAGAGCACAGGCTCAGTAGTTGTGTCACATGGGCTCTGCGGCATGTGGTATCTTCCCGGACCAGAGATCAAATCTGTGTCCCCTGTATTGGCAGGCGGATCTTTAACCACTGTGCCACCAGGGAAGTCCCTCAATACCCTACTTTTAATAATGATAGGACAATCAGATAGAAGATCATTATGGAGACAGAGAATTTAAGCAACACTATAAACCAACTAGACCTAACAGACATACACAAATCCTCCAACCAACAACAGCAGAATGCATATTTTTCTTCCAATTGCAGATAGGACATTCTCCACAACAGAACATATGTTAAGCCACAAATCAGGTGTTAATAAATTCAAAAAGGCTGAAACCATACAAAGGATATGCTCTGAACGCAAAGAAATGAAACTAGAAATCAATAACATTAGGAGAACTGGAAAATTCCAAATATGTGGAAATAAAACCATACATTAAATAGCCAATGAATGAAAGAAAAAAAATCAGAAGGGAAATCAGAAAATACTCTGATACAAGTTAAAATTAAAAACACAACATACCAAAACTTACAAGATGAAATGAAAGCCATGCTCAGATGGAATTTTATAGCTGTAAATGTCTACATTAAAAATGAAAAGAAATCTCAAATAAGCAACTTATCTTCATACCTTAAGGAAGTAAAAAAAGAAGAACAAATTAAACAAAAAATTATCAGAAAGAAAGAAATAATAAAGAATGGAGCTGAGAATAACAATATAGAGAATAAAAAGATAATAGAGACAGTCAATGAAACTAAAAGCTGTTTTTTTAGAGATTATTAAAACTGACTAACATTTATCTATACTTACCAAAGAGAGAGAGGGAGAGACAAAGAAGAGAGAAATAACTGAATTTCTAAAATCATAGGTGAAAGTGGGGACATTACTACTATACCTTACGGAAAAAAAAACTTATAGGAAAATATTATGAAAAATTGTTTGCCTACAAATTAGATAAACTAGATGAAATAGACAAATTTCTAGATATAGACAAACTACCAAAACTGATTAAAGAATAAATAAACATCTTAAATTTGTACCAATTAGTTTGAAGTAGTACCAGCTTAGCTTCATTAGTGTACAAAAATATTGCTCTTATGCAGCTCCATCCCATCTTCCTTATGCTGTTATTTTCACAAATCACGTCTTTATACATTGTATACCTATTAACATAGATTTGTAATTATTGTTTTATGTGTTTTCCTTTTAAATTGTATAGAAAAAAAGAGGATTTATAAGGTAGAAATCAATAATACTGGCTTTTATGTTTACCTACATAGCTACCTTTACCTTTGTTTTTTATTTCCTTATATGGCTTTGATTTACTATCTAATGTTCTTTTATATCAGCCTGAATTACTGCCATTAGCATTTCTTGTAGTACAGGTCTACCAGTGAGAAACTACCTCAGTGTTTGTTTATCTGGGAATGTCTTGATTTCCCCTTCATTTTTGAAGGATATTTTTGTTGAGTATAGAAGTTTTGGGTGACAATTTTTTTTCTGTCAGTATTTTAAATATGTCATTCCACTGTTTACTAGTCTCCATGACTTTTGATAAGAATATACATTCTGGGCTTCCCTGGTGGCGCAGTGGTTGGGAGTCTGCCTGCCGATGCAGGGGACATGGGTTCGTGCCCTGGTCCGGGAAGATCCCACATGCCGCAGAGCGGCTGGGCCTGTGAGCCATGACCGCTGAGCCTGCGCGTCCAGAGCCCATGCTCCGCAACGGGAGAGGCCACAACAGTGAGAGGCCTGCATACCGCAAAAAAAAAAAAAAA
>NW_006798085.1:2496864-2502788 GCF_000442215.2 Lipotes vexillifer
AAAAAAAAAAAAAAAAAAAAAAAAAAAAAAGAATATACATTCTTCCCAAGTGCTCCTGGAGCAAATACCAGGATAGACTATTTAGTAGGCTATAAAAAAAACCTCAATAAATTTAAAAGGATAGCAATCATAAAAATTATGTTCTCTGACCACAATGGATTGAATTTAGAAACCAAAAATAGAAAGATATTTCAGGAACTCACAAATATGTGGAAACTAAACAACAAACTCCTAAATAACCACTTGGTCAAAGAAAAAACTCAAAAGAAAAATTAGAAAATACTTTGAGATCAATAAAAATGAAGATGAAACATTCCAAAACTTAAGATGTGGTTAAAGCAGTGTTTAGGGGGAAATTTATAGCTGTGAATACTTATGTTAAAAAAGAGGAAATATTTCAAATCAGTAACCTAATTTCCACCTTAAGACACTGGAAAAAAAAGAATAAACAAATGTAAAACAAGCAGAAGGAAAGAAATAATGAAGTGCAAATTAACGAAATAGAGAGTAGAAAATAGAGAAAATCAATGAGACCAAAAGCTGGTTCTTTAAAATGATTAACAGAATTGACAAACTTATAGCTATATTCACAAAGGGAAAACCATAGATGACTCAAATTACTCAATCAGAAACTAAAGAGAAGACATTCCTACAGATATTACAGATATACAAATGATTAAAAAGGAATACTCTGAACAATTGTGTGTCAATAAATAAGACAATTCAGATGAAATCGAAAAATTCCTAGAAAGACACAGACCACCAAAACTACTTAAACAAGAAACAGACAATAAGAATGGATCTATAACATGAGTTGAATTAGTAATTTTAAAAAACAGCTACAAAGAAAGTATTAGCACAGATGGATTCATTGGTGAATCATACCAAACATTTAAAAAAGAACGATTACCAATTCTTCAGAAACTCTTCCAAAAAAATAGAAGAGAAAGCAATATTTCCCAATTTCCCAACTCATTCTTTGAAGCCAGTATTACCCTGATACCAAAACCAGACAAAGAGATCACAGGAAAAGAAATCTAAAGACTAGCATACAATAATAATAAAGATGCAAACATCCTCAACAAAACACTAGAAAAGAGACATCTATAGAACATTCCACCCAACAACAGAATATATACTCTTCCCAAGAACATATGGAACATTCTCCAGAACAGACCATATGCTAAGCCATAAAAGAAAACACTGATAAACCAAATTCAGCAACATAAATGATTCATACACCATGGTCAAGTGTGATTTATCACAGAAAAGCAAGGATGGTTTAATATCTGAAAAATAATTAATACACCATATCAATAGAATAGAAAACGAAAATCACAGTCATCTCAGTAGATACAGAAAAAAAAAGCATTCAACAAAATATAACATACTTTTATGGTAAAAACACTCAAAAAACTAGGAATACAAAAGCACTTTATTAACTATATAGAAGACATGTAAGATATCCCCACATCTAACATCCATAAGATCAGTTATGAGACAAAGATATCTGTTCTTACCACTTCTATTCAACATGGTACTAAAGGTACTAAAGGTACTGGCTAATTGGGCATAAAAAAGCAATAAAAGGCATCCAAAATGCAAAGAAGAAGTAAACCCATCTTTATTCACAGATGACAAGATCTTATACATAGAACATCCTAAGGAATCCACTAAACACCTGTTAGAACTAATAAACAAATTCAGTAAGTTTGCAGGATACAGATCCATATACAAAAATAAACGATATTTCTATAAACTTGCAATGAACAATCTGAAAATGAAATTAAGAAAAAAATTGCATTTACAATAGCATCAAAAAGAATAAAATATTTAAGAATAACTTTAATAAAAGGAGTGTAAAACTTATACATGCTCTAAAAACTACAAAATTTTGTTGGAAGAAATTAAAGATCTAAATACACATAGAAACATCCTGTGTTTGTGGATTAGAAGACTTAATATTCTAAGATGGCAATACTCCCCAAATTGATCTACAAATTCAATGCAACCCCTATCAAAATCTTCGCTGCCTTATTTGCAGAAATTGGTAAGCTGATCCTAACATTCATGTGGAAATGCAAGGGACCCAGAATAGTCAAAACATTCTTGAAAAAAGAACAGAGTTGGAGGTCTCACACTTTCTGATTTCAAAACTTACTACAAAGCTATAGTAATTAAGAACATGTGGTACTGGCATAAGGATGGACATATAGATCAATGGAATAGAATTAAGAGTCCAGATATGAACTTATGTGTTTATGGTCAACTGGTTTTCAACAAGGGTTCCAAGGTCATTCAGTGGGAAAGAATAGTCTTTTCAACAAATGGTACCATGACAACTGGATAGACATATGCAAAAGAATGGGATTGAACACTTACCTCACACCATATACAAAAATTAACTCAAAGACCTAAATATAAGAGCTAAAATTATAAAACTCTTAAAAGAAAACATGGAGGTAAATCTGCATGACCTTAGGTTTAGAAACAGAATCTCATATATGACACCAAAGCATAAGAAACACAATCAAAATATATAAATTGAACTTCATCAAAATAAAAAACATCTATGCTTTAAAGGACACTATCAAGAAAGTGGAAAAACAATCCCCACAATGGGAGAAATATTTTCAATTTACAGGGAACTTGTATCTAGTATCCATAAGCGACTCTTAGAACTGATTAATAAAGAGACAACCCAATTATAAAAATGGGCAAAGTGGGCTTCCCTGGTGGCGCAGTGGTTGAGAGTTCGCCTGCCGATGCAGGGGACACGGGTTCGTGCCCCGGTCCGGGAAGATCCCACATGCCACGGAGCGGCTGGGCCCGTGAGCCATGGCCGCTGAGCCTGTGTGTCCGGAGCCTGTGCTCCACAACGGGAGAGGCCACAACAGTGAGAGGCCCGCGTACCACAAAAATTAAAAAAATGGGCAAAGTATCTGAATAGACATTTCTCCAAAGAAGATATACAAATGACAGATAAGCACATGAAAATGTTCTCAGGGGAATGCATCAAAACCGCAATGGGATACCACTTCACTTCTACTGGGATTACTATAATCAAAAAGCCAGATAATAACAAGTGCTGACAAGCATGTGGAGAAATCAGAACCCTCATACACTGTTGGAGGGAAAGTAAAATAGTGCAGCCACTTTGAAAACAGTTTGGCAGTTCCTTACATGGTTAAACATAGCGTTATCATATGACCCAGCAATTCCAATCCTAGGTATATACCCAAAAGAAATTAAAACATACATTCACACAAAAACTTGTTCGTGAATGTTTACAGCAGCATTATTCAAAACAGCCAAAATGTGAAAGCAACCCAAGTATCTATCAACTGATGAACAGATAAATTAAATGTGCTATATCTGTACAGTGAAAATTTATTCCACAATAAAAATAAATGAAGTACTAATACATGCTACAACATGGATGCACCTTGAAAACATCACATTAAGTGAAAGAAGCCAGTTATACAAAGCCACTTATAGTATAATCCCAATTACATGAAATGTCCATTATAGGCAAATCCACAGACAGAGAAAATTGATTAGTGGTTTCCAGGAGTTGGAGACAGGGGGAAGGGGAATGCCTGCTAACAGGTATAGGATATCTTTTTGAGGTGACAAAGCATTCTAAAGTTGACTGTGGTAGTGGTTTACACATATACTAAAAATAGTTGAATTGTATGCTTTAAATGGATGAATTGTATGGTATGTGAATTATATCTCAATAAAGCTGTTCTTTTTAAAGGAAGCTCCACTTAGAACATTAAAAAAAGAAGCTGTGATCCACTCAGACCAACTCAATTAGTGAAAAATTGGGAAAGAAACATGGGACTTGAAGAGACAGAACCTTAGGATGATCTGGCCTCATGGAGGTTGGAACTGAAGCCGAAGCTATTCTGGAGACCTCTGCAGCAGAACTTTATTCACTCTTAGCCTTTCTTTTCATTTTTTTAGATTCAACTCCCAGTGTCAGCTTCTTGATTTTCTCTAGTTCCCAGTTCAGAATCCTTTTTGCATAGAAGTTCCTGCCAGACCACTTTCAAGGCACCACCAAGCAGACTGCCCTTTGGTCAGATGGACAACTTGATCCAAATAACCATGCTCACCCTTACCCCACCTCACTGGATTCAATTACTTCCTCTTCTCTCCCTTGCTCCAACAGCACTCTGAACCTCTGTCTATTATATACTTTAGCCTCTTGGATTCTGGCCAATAACTATACATTTCTCTCCCAGAAACCTGGCCTAATTTTTTTTTTTTTTTTTTTTTTGCTGTATGCGGACCTCTCACTGCTGTGGCCTCTCCCGTTGCGGAGCACAGACTCCGGACGCGCAGGCTCAGCGGCCATGGCTCACGGGCCCAGCCGCTCCGCGGCATGTGGGATCTTCCCAGACCGGGGCACGAGCCCGTGTCCCCTGCATCGGCAGGCGGACTCCCAACCACTGCGCCACCAGGGAAGCCCCTGGCCTAATTTTTCTCTGCTTCCTGCAGGGCATCTGGTACAGCCAGGTACAATGTAAGTACTAAGAAAAAAGCATTCAAAAATAACGATAATAGCACTTACCAAGTGTTTACAATGTGACAGGTATTAAGCCCTTTTCATGAATTAACTCATTCGATCCTCATATCAGCCCTATATGGTAAATACTATTATTATCCCCACAGTACTGATAAGGAAACTGTGGCTTTAGAGAAGTTAAGTAGCTCGCCTCAAATCACACAGCTAGTAAGTGGCAGACCATGGAATGAAGCACAAGCATCCTGGCTCTTGAGAATTTGCAAATTACATAAAACCCAGAGGACTAGCAGATCCCTAGGATTATAGTGACTCAAGCTTCAGAGAGTTCTCTACAGGCTGAAATGATGAGTTGAAATGTTCTAGCACCAAATGCCCCAATCCAACTGCACAAGTCTAGGAAGAGGAAGATGGGCTTAGCAGCAGCAAATTTGGAAGCCCCTTTGAACTTTCCCTTTTCCCCTCAACCATTTGCCAAGTGAGGTTGCGGTCACTTCCATGATATTTTCTCCACCTTTGCCCTACTCTCCATTCTCACTGACTCTGCCCTAGTCTAAGACACCACCATCCCTTCCCTAGACCACAGAAAAGTCTCCTAGGTGACATTGCCTGCAGCCACCCCTTTCTCCACACCTAGGCAGATTATAAAACCCTACTTGGCATGCTTCCCCTTTAAGACTTCTATCTCTCCTTACTAAGTTGTGAGTCCTTGAGGTAGAGTCCAGACTTTGTTTATTTTTGTATTTCTCCCCACCATCACCAAAAACAGAAACACACACACACAAACACAAACACACACATACAATGTGCTCAGTGCCATGCCTGGTATGCTGCATGCTTCTTAAGTTTCCTGGGTCTACCTAAGAGGGCAGATTTCTATTTCCTCACTGAGGATGGTAGGGTAAAGGCCTGCACCACCACCACCCTCATGTCCCTGTGCCCCCAACCTACCGTGACCCTGAGCATTGTTACCAGCTGATGAGGAAGTATCCTTTCCCTCCTTGTGTTGGGTCACCAGCAGCTCTGTATGACAGATATAGACTCATCTTATCAACAATTAAGTGAAACCACTCAGAGTTTTATCCAAGGGCCAGACACACACAGATGGCTAGTGGAGCTAAGTTGTTTCCATCTCTCAGGAAAGACTGCACCAGGGTGGCATCGACCAAGGGCCTTGATACACTGCTGTAAGCTTTCCACATCATTTTTATCTTTAAGAATGCTGTAAGGGAGGTGGGGCAGGGGCTTCATATTTCAAATGGGGAAACTAAGGCTCAGAGAGTGAACTGCCCCGAGTCAGTGAGGCTGCCCATGCAACCCCAACTCCGACACACACAGGCAGTGCTGGAGCACGCTTGTGGATACATTAGCAGCAGTTTCACTCACAAGCATT
>NW_006798085.1:2502851-2503938 GCF_000442215.2 Lipotes vexillifer
CATTCCTGCCATCCTGATAAGTGCAGGGACCTGAAATAGCAGATACAATCAGACTTGTTGGTCACACCACTGAAGAGCACCAGTCTCAGCTGAAAGGAAGTAAGGTGAAGCATGACACATAAGCCACCAAGAAGTAGCTCTGGGACTGTGATGGTGGATGTGCTATTTCTATGTGTGTATGTGGTGAAGGCAGGGGCTGAGTGGGACATGGGAAGAGATGGGACTGCAGGCACCGTGCAATTCCAGGATCAGCCCAAACTCCAGGGTTGCCAGTTTGGTCGCTGGCTCCTCACTGTAGCCTCCCTCCACTTGGAGGCCTGTTGGGGAGCTTGCTATTGCTCGCACCACCAGTCCCCTCTACAATGTCCTCTCGCCACAGGAAAGGCTTCTAACCTCCTGCAGGCCCATGACTCCCCTACTTGTAATTGAAACATATGCCCCTTCTAGCAACTTCTTAACTCCCTTCCCTCCTTAATTTTTCTCCATATATATATATATATAACCATCTAGCATTCTATAAATTTTATTTATTTTGCTTTTGGTCTGTCTCCCTTCACTAGAATGTGAGCTCCATGAAAGAAGGGATTTATTTTTTTTAACTGAAGTATAGTTGGTTTACAATGTTGAGTTAGATTCTGGTATATATATACTTTTTCAGATTCCCTTCCCATTATAGATTATTATAAGATATTAAATATAGTTCCCTGTGCTATACACTAAATTCTTGTTGGTTATTTTATGTACAGTAGTTTGTATCTGTTAACCCCAAGCTCCTAATTTATCCCTACCCTCCTCTTTTCCCTTTGTAACCATAAATTTGTTTTCTATGTCTGTGAGTCTGTTTCTGTTTCGTAAATACGTCCATTTGTGTCAATTTTTAGATTCCACATATAAGTGATATCATATGATATTTGTCTTTGTCTGTCTCACTTACTTCACTTCATATGATAATCTCTAGGTCTATCTATGTTGCTACAAATGGCATCGTTTCATTCTTTTTAATGGCTGAGTAATATTCCACTATATATATATATATATATATATATATATATATACACACACACACACACACACACACAAACCCACA
>NW_006798085.1:2504147-2546589 GCF_000442215.2 Lipotes vexillifer
ATATATATACACACACACACACACACACACACACACACCACAACTTCTTTGTCCATTCATCTGTCTATGGACATTTCTGTTACTTTCATGTCTTGGCTATTGTAAATAGTGCTGCAATGAACATTGGGGTACATGTATCTTTTCCAGTTAGAGTTTTTGTCTTTTCTGGATATAAACCCAAGAGTGGGACTCCTGGATTATATGGTAACTTATTTTTAGTTTTATAAGAAACCTCCATATTGTTTTCTATAGTGGCTGCACCAACTTACCCACCAACAGTGTAGGAGGGCTCATGAGGGAAGGGATTTTTGTATGTATTTGCCTCTTATATTCACTGCTGAGTTCCTCAGTGTATAGAATAGTGCCTGGCATAACATAGGTGCTCAACTAATAGTTATGCAGTGAATGAGGTCTCACAAATCTCCCTCTGCCAGCCATCCAGGCTGCAAAATACCCCGGTGTGCAAAAGCACACAGCCAGCCCACACAGTGGGGAATGAGCAGTGTGGTTACAGAGAACCATCTGGTTTGCTTGAAGAGCTAAATCTGGTGTCTTTCCTTCAGGTCTCCATGGCACAACACCCACCCACACCTGTGGCCTGGACCGGCTTCCCCTTCTCTCAACCCATGTAGTCCTTCCTAGCAAGAACTTTGGCTTCCAGCCGAAACTCTGCTCCACTACCTCAAACTCTTTTCTAGTCCTATGCAGTTTCATTAACATCCCCATCTATTGCTTCTTTCCTGGATAGCAATTCAAGCCGATAAACATTGGCTTACTATGTACAAGGTACCAAGCCATTTCAACATTCATTCGACACACATTTATTAAGCACCCATATATAAAATGCCATACAAGGACAAAAAAGACATAATTCCTGTCCTCAAGGAGCTCCCAGTCTAGTGCAGGAGTCTGGAACGTAACCAGATAAATACTAGTCAGTGTGATCAGTTCAGTCAGAAAGAGACGCCCAAGGGTTGTGGGGACCCAGAAGAGGAACCACCAACCCAGGATGGCTCCCAGAAGGAGAGGTTGTATGAGATGAGGCTCAAATGATAAGAAGGAGTTTGCCAAGTGATGAAGTAAGAAGACAGAAGATGTTTTAGGCAGAGGAGGCAGCATGTGCCAAAGTCTGGAGATGGACAAGAGTTGTTTTGTAAGATAGGAGTGTTGCCATCTACACGGGGAGTGGAAGAGATGAGGTTGCAGAGGAAGGCAAGCACCGGACCACACAGGGCCTTGGAGACCATGGAGAAGAGTTTGGCTTTTAACTGGGGAGCACTGTTAAGCCATTGAAGGGTCTTTCAGGGGTGCAGAGTATGGGTTGGAGAACTTAAGCGTGAACTCAGGGAAACAGGAGGCACTATGTTATTCCGGGTGAGGGGGCAGGGAGAGGTAAATTAGGAGTTTGGGATTAACATATACACACTACTATATATAAAATAGATAAACAACAAGGTCCTACTGTATAGTACAGGGTACAAGATACTCAATATCTTGTAGCAACCTATAGTGGAAAAGAATCTGTAAAAGAATATATATATACATATATATATATATGTATATATATATGAATCACTTTGCTGTACATCTGAAACTAACACAACATTGTAAATTAACTATACTCAATAAAAAGAATATGGACAGGTGAGTGCTGAAAGATGATGATGGCCTGGTAGTGGCAGTGTGGATATGGAGGTGGGGACAGACTCAAACGTGAATGGTAAGGAGGAGAGAAAAACCCCTGGACTTAGGGACTGGTTGACCAGAGGATCTGGCTCAAGAGGGAAGAGATGCTGAGTTGGGGTAGAACTATGGTGGCTTTGAGGTGCTGATGGGACATCCAAGGGGAGATATCCAGCAGGCAGGGAGACTCATGAGTGCCAACATTTCCCTCCAGTAGCTCTGTCCTGTCCATCTTTGGATTCTCCCTTCTCTCATTTTCACCCCTTCGCCCTGTCATTTCTACCAGATCTCTTTGTTCATACCTCTCTTCCCTCTTCTTTGTGAGGCCATCTACTAGTCTGCCCACCTCCTTCCTGTTACCTTATTCTCTGTTCCACCCCAACTAAATATCCCTAAGTATGTCTGAATACAACTGCATATTTCTAATGAATACATTACTCTTTCCTGTCAGTCAATTTCTTCCCCATAGTGAATTTTTAACTGCAGATATGCACATTAACTCTTGACATAGCATCATCTGATCAGAGGCTTTTGAGCTACTAAATAGAAAGGGCCTTGGAATGTGAAGCTCAGAGAGGGGAATTGAATTGTCAAGGTCACACAGTGAGTTCATAGCAGAGACAGACTAGAACCTGGTACTTCTGTAGCCCAGGCTGGTCCTTGAGTGCATAGAGCAGATTCTTCCTAGAATAAAACGGGTTCTTGAGATACTGAGCAAACACGGAGGGCGTCCACTTGCCATGAAGACATACAGAGGAGCTAGGAAATCTCGTCTTCCAAACTCCTTCAGCAGAGAGTCACTCTTTAGTTGACTCTGGCTCTCCTGCTTCAAGATAGGGGTTGTACTAGGCTAACCTCTGCCCCCCCATGTGTTCTCACTGGGGTAAATGTCGCCTAGCAAGTATTAGGTAAGCTATTGGGACCAGCCCATTGGAGGAGAATGGAGACAGGCATCTTCTTCGCCGACAGTATCTCATTCAAGTAGAGACATGGGTGCCTTATCGGCCAGTCCAGAGATCACCTGGGGATGACGCGCTTGTTCAAACAGTGGCTGCTGAGAGCCAGGAGCCCTATGGAGAGCAATGAGGGTTAATTATCCACAAGGACAGGTTCCATCTCTTCCAGACCTTCCCTAGGGAGAGGGAAGGCATCACAATGGGAGTAGGGAACCCCTGGGGCCTCTAACCCACTTGGTGACCTCTCTGAGACCTGGAATCTGTTCCAGGATTCATCCACCTGACACAGAACTGCCCGTAATTATCACCCAGGGGCAGAAGACCTGGAGTCAGATTTCTTCTCCACGACTTAGTAGCTGAGTGATCTTGGGCAAGTTACCTAAACTCTCTGAACACAATTTCCAGCTCTGTAAAATAGAAGTAATTTGTGTCCACCTTACAGTGTTGTGGGATGCTTAAAGAAGAGTGCGGACATGAAAGAGCTCTATAAATTATAAACCACTGCACAAATGAGAGGACTTTTTATTGCCAGAAATTCTTCCTACTGTCTGACTAGCAACCCGCCTCTATCATGGATCCCCTTGTTGTAGTTTCAGCCCATACCTTCTTGCTAGTCCCTCTTCTTCAAAGTGGGATGAGGTGTCGTCCAAACGGTACAACTGCCTTCCTGAATCTTGTGAAGCCCCCATATTCCTTTTACTTAAAAGTCGAGACTCAAGAGGACATGGTCTCTGACTTTATATCTTGAAGGTGTTGTCACAAGCAGAGCTTGTAGATGGGATCTTGGTGGCCCCAGGGTGGGAGAGGAAACACCTATGCTCAAAATTTGCTTCTTCTCCCAGCTATCCTTCTTCTGATAGCAGAAAACCAGTCCCACAAGACCACCTCAGGAATTTGCATTTTGAACATGCACCCGACATGATTCCAATGAAGAGTACCTCAGACTGGGCTTTAAGGACAGCTGCCCAAATTCCTCTACATGGCTGGAGCCAGTAATTAGCCCGCCCGTATTCTTTGCAACACAAGGCAGTAATTTATCCCAAATGGTGGCAGTGAGACACTGTGAGTGACAGGCGGGAGCGACATTTGGTGTCCAGCCTCTCCACCTCTCTCAGGTGGTACCTCTTGCATGTGACCACAAGGGCCCATAGGTGCCTCTGCTACAGCTCAGCCTGAGGGAGCTGTGACCACCCTGGGAAGCACAGATCATGGGGAGGCAAAGAGTCAATTTTCACGAGCCTGGGAAGAACACACAGAGTGACTTCATGGAGGAAGACAGCAGGAAGTCCCTTTCAGAAAGGACAAAAGAGGAGTAAAGGAGATGGAGCAAATGAGAGAGATGGTCAGAGGGGCTCTGAGCCCAGGATGTATGTTCAGGGAAGTGTCTTTGAGGGGAGACCAATGGGAGCACAGGGCAGCGGACTGTGTGGGGGTGGGGCATGATACGATTTGCAAGCAGCTTGAGGGGAATGTCGCCCAGTTCCTTCCCTCCATGACTATATCAGTGACAGCAGAAACTGGTACCATGCATGGTAACAGTGTCATCAGATACACACCAGACAGAGAGGCAGGAATACCAGGTGTGAGTGGCACCCCTACTATAGATGCATTAGGGATGGGGAGAGGGAAGGTATCTATGAACAGGTTGCAGCTCTGCGTTTGCAGCCATGCAAGGACCTCCAGAAGAGTTGGATAGCACTTGTCAAGGGTGCTGCACAAAAGACCCCAACGCAAAATAAATGTGGAATCAGAAAACTTGAAAGTTTTTCTCAACCCTAAGTGTCTATGTTTCTGTACCTCTATGCTTAATCCAATCAAGTTTGAGATTTTCCAGGTGGGAGATAATAGTAAAAATCTAACATTCATTGAATATATTAATATTTTATGCCCCAAACTGTTCTAAGTCCCTTATGTATTGATCTATTTATTCCTTATATCCACAGGAGGTTGAGACTTTTATGACCTCAGTTTTACAGACAAGGAAACTGAGACACAGAAAGGTTAAGTAACTTGCCCATGATTTCTATTTTAGGTAGCACAGGCCAGATTAGGCTACAGTAATAAATATCACCCAAATCTCAGTGACTTCAAAAGAAAGTTTACTCTCACTCATCTTATATGTTTACTGTGGTCAGCAGGAGGGTTCTAAGACCCAGGCTGGGGAGACAGCAACCATCTTATGACACCACATCTCCATGTGCACTTTCCCCATCACCAAGACTGTGGAAGAGAAAGATGGAGAATTGAAGACCTACAATTAAATGCTTAGGCTCTGATGTGACCCCTGTCACTTCTGCCCTCACTTCTTTGGCCAGAACAAGTCACATGGCCACATCTAACTTCAAACAAGTGGGAACATATAATCCCTGTGTACCTGGAAGTACAGAGAACTTGACATTGATGAACCCTTGATGATGCCCATCACAATCCCACAGCTGACAAAGATTCAACCCCAGGCTTCCCAGTTCCCAAGCCTCCCTCTTTATCACTGCTCCACTGCTCTCCTCTGCACCCCTGGGAGGAATGGCCAATAACCCCTCCTGTGAGACAGCCAGCAATGGACATGGCTTGGGGAAAGTGGGAGGGGTGGGAGATTAGGGCCTCTCCCTGACTGCTCAGTGTCTCTCCCATGACTCTTGCCACCTAATCCCTTATGGTCCCAGGGTGATCTCTACCCCCACTCCTGGAAGATGTCCCAGTCCAGTGTCCTTCTATTCTCTGACCTGGCAGGGGTAGGAGTACATAAGCTTCCAGTAAACCACACCTCACCCCTCCCCTGCCACTAGCTCAGGTTCACAGAAATACATTTCCGTTGTGTTCTCAGAGCTAAGTGATAGAGCAATGCAGACAGAAAAGCCAGAGGGAATTGGAAGGTCTTTGTCCGGGTGAGCAGAGGACATTAGCCAAAGTTCAGCTTGAAGTCTGAAGCTCCTACCACATCCTACCAAGGTGATGTCAGGAAGCTGGGGTGGGGGGGGGCTGGTGTAAAGGAGTCTAGGGTGACATCGTCCTGGACTGCAGCAGGAGAGAAAGTTAGATGCTGAGGACTTCCTGATGACAAAGGCAATTCTTTCTTTATGCCTGTCTCCCTACTCCTTGAAGAAGAAACCGTTAAATTCATCTCTATATCCTCAGCACCCAGCAAAGGCCTGGAGCAGAGCATGTGTTCAGAAAGTACTGTGGGGAAGGGCCACACTAGAAGCAGATTTTTAAGAACAAGGTGGAGATAGCCAGGAGGACTCAGGCCCCTTCCAGGTTAAAGACTCTCCCGCTAACTGCTCGTATACCACGCTGGGTTGCTCGATGAAAGGCAGAGCTGGGCTTAGGCCTGGGGAAGCTTGACAGGCTACTGTTGCTGTAGGAACTGAGTGGCTGGTTTCCTCTGCAGGGCTTCACTCTCCCCGCTTCAAATGGAGCCTGCAGTCCCTGACCCTTGGGTACCTGAAAGGGGATTAGGAAGAAACAAATCCTGCAGGGATCAATTTGCAGGATCAATCTCTTGCCCCAGTCATACCAGTCTCCTAATTCTTTAAGCATTCTAATCTGTTCCCCATCCTGAGGCCCTAGCTTGGTGTAGTTTCTCTTTCTGGAACATTCTTCCCTGCACTTTGACTTGGCTAACTCTTACGCATCCTTAAGTTCTTATTATGGGGTCTTTTCCTCATAGGGGATTTCCTTGACACTTCCCTCCCCACTCCCCGAATCTGAATTGGGCCCCCCTTGCTATACACTCTCAAAGCCACTTTAATTTTTTTCAGAGCATTTATCACACTTTGTAATTCGAGATCAATTTGGGGAATGATTTGCTTTATGTCTGTCTTTCCCAGTAGACTGTAATTTCATGAGGTCAGAGATTGTGGTTTTTCACTCTAATATTCCCAGTACCCAGCCCAATGCCTGACATATAGTATGCTCAACAAATGTTTCTTAAATAAATGGATAAAATTATGAATAAATGAATGTCAAACTCTAAAGTGTTTGTTCTTTCCATCAACCCATGCTTCCTTTGGTGCTTACTATGGCACCTGGCACATAAGTGAAGTTCAATAAAAATTTCCTCCCTTCCTCTCTCCCTTCTTTTTTCCTTCCCTCACTGACCCATTCCCTGGGAAACCTCTGCTTAGATATGTGTCTTCTCGTGCGAACTTCAGGCACTAAGACTCCAGATGAGTCAGCGGGAGAAAAGAGCATAGCTGGGCCACCCCAAGCTCAGAATAGGCTAAATTAGGAGGCAGACAACAGGCTACCTGATCCCCAGCATCTCCCACTTCCACCAGGCTCAACTGTAAGTGTGGGCAGATGCCAAACCACAATAGGCTTCGGTGTCCAAGGCTGATCCTTCACCTAGCAACCAAGGCTACACTGAGGGTAGGGACTCAGGTGTATGGGACAGGTAGGGAGAATAACAGGAATATTAAAATGTCTCTCTGGACCACCCAGTAGCCCCAGGGGAAGCTTGTTGACCTGGCTGGGGAACTGCACTCCACTCTCCGTCTATGGGGGAAATCTGTGGGGTTGTCTCTGGAGAAAGCTGGGCAGAATATCCATATCACAGCTCTCAAAGCAGAAAAGGACATGGGGATCCACCTAGTTCCTCTCCATGTCCACTGTCACTGGTACCCGATGCCCCTAACTCCTCTACAGCTTCCCCAGCAAGTGTTCTCACAGTGTATGCTTGCACATCCCCAGCCACAGGGCACTCACTACTCCTGAAGAGGGAAAAACCTGGACCCTGTGCTATTTCATCCAGGTATCTGTCCCCACTGGACCATGCGGTCAAAGCTCAGATCCCATCTTGGGGATGGTCTTGGTCCAGGGTACTGGTCTGTCCCTCAGTCAGGGGATATGGAAGTGTGGAGGGCTAGAATCTTTTGTCAGACCTCCAAAAGTCTGATGGACCTTGCTTAGGACCCTAGTATACAGGTCCAGCCAGAGGCCAGGCAGAGCGGACTGTGCAACCTGCCAACCTGATGGGCCAGGTGCTTATAGACACAAGAGCTTTTTGAGGGTGGGGACAACATCTCTCTTGTTCACCATTCCTATTGTGTGGCTGTTGCCCAGTAAAGGATAGAATTCAAGCTGTATTCATCTTTGTGACCAGCACAGTGCCTGAGCTTGTCTGTCAAATGAATGGAGGGATGAGTTCTCCTCCTTGGGTAAGTTACTTCACTTCTCTGAGATTCATTTCCCTTATGCTTCAAATGAGCATCATAATCCTTGTCTCACCTAGCTCCTGAGGACAGTCGTTGGGAGGGGGAATGCAAAGTCAGTTGGCATACTTTGGAAAGGATCTGAGAAATCATTGGTATTATCTGTCCGTTTATCCACCTTTTATTTCCTTCTATTTGCAGAGGAATGTCGACCTCTCCTAACTGGTCCTCCTGTCTCTGGCTCCACACCTCTCCTCAGCAGGACCTCCCTCCCGCAACTTTCCTCCACCTGAAGCTTACAGGGGTCCCCCAGCCATGAACAAAAGACTCCCGTCTCAAGGGCCCTCTTCTACCATTCTTGACCCCATAGTCTGGCTTCAGCTGCCCTTGCCCCCCCTCATTTCTGGAAGGATATGGTTTCCCACTGGGCCCTGGAAGGTATCCCTAAAACTATTCTTGTGAGCCTCAACAAAGATTACTTCTTGGCAGCTACCACAGTGGCTGATAAGACAGGAATTGGGACTTGTCACCAAGAAGGCTAAAGCTATAAGCAGCCTGGAACTGGAAGGAAGAGTGTGTCAGCTCAGAGAGCAGACAAAAATAATCCTAGCTATCCCTGAAATAAACTTCTCAAGGAGAACAAAAGCTACCCCCTTGGAGAGAGAATTTAGCGCAAGATGAACTTTAAGAGTGCATGTCAACAGTCTCCCTGCCTCTGTGCTGGGCTACCTTGAAACCATCACAGACTAAGGAGACTCTCTGCACTGTTTAAAACTTGGCAGTTTAAAATAAATTGGAACCAACCTAAACAGCCAACAATAGGGGGTTGTTTAAATTAATACAGCTCACCCACAGGATGGAACACTGGACGTTATTTTTTTGGAAGCTCCTTTATGGCATAGTATATATAATATATAATATAATATCATAATATATGAAAGCCTGCAAAGACATACACTAAAATGTGTACACTGATTTCCCAGGATGGTGGAGTTAAATATGATTTTTATTTTCTTCCCTGTACTGTCAGTACTTAACAAATTTTATCCATTAAATATATGTAATATTGAAGTACTGATCCAGGTTACAACATGAATGTACCTTGAAAACAACATTTGGGGGAGTGGCTTCCCACAAACTACAAAGTAAATACTCAGCGAATCTCTACTGGGTACCTAGGACCGAAGTAAATGATGAGTCCAGTACCCCCGATGGATCTTGGGAGGGGAGGTGGAAAGCTTATTTGGTAGAGGAACGAGACTAGTCCCAGCTCTGCCTTGATCTCCCTGAGTTACCTCAGGGGCATAGTACTTGAAAACCCCCAATTCTTAGAACTGAAATGGACTCTTAAATACCCTCTAGTCCAAAGAGCGTGGATAGGTGGCACATGTGCTATGCCTCCTCTCTCCCTCATCCATGGCAGATATCACTGGTCCGATCATGGAACTCTTTCTCCCTTAGTACAGATGTCCTCAAAATCTGCCTCCAGACAGTGTTTCAGGTAGCCAGTGCCTATTGTGCAAATTTTTATCCCTAATCTATAAAGAAGATGTGATACGCAGAGGAATACTACTCAGCCATAAAAAGAATGAAATCTTGCCATCTGCAACAACATGGATGGACTTGGAGGGTATTATGCTAAGTGAAATAAGTCAGACAGAGAAAGACAAATACTGTATGATATCACGTACATGTGGAATCTAACAAATACAACAAACTCTTGAATATAACAAAAAAGAAGCAGGCTCACAGACATAAAGAACGAACTAGTGGTTACCAGTGCGGGGGGGGCAATGTACGGGTAGGGAATTAAGAGGTACAAACTATTAGGTACAAAACAAGCTATAAGGATATATTGTACAACATGGGGAATATAGCCAATATTTTATAACTATAAAGGGTATATTATTAATATTAATTAATTATTCATATATTTTATAACTTTAAAATTGTGAATCACTACATTGTACACCTATAAATTATATAATATTGTACTGCAACTCTACTTCAATAAAAACCCTTTTATCTCCAATCTGATCTAATCCCCTCATTTTATAGTTAAGGAGAAAAGTTTCTCAAAGCCACAGAATGAGTAAGTAGCCACACCTGGGACCCCTGCATCTCTGACCAATGTGTGTTCCACTTACCATCTCCCTCTCATAGTCCTTCTCTATACAACTGGGGTTGGGAGGCAAATAAAATAATTTATCTGAAAGTACTTTCTAAACTGTTAAATGTAATACATATATGTGGGAGAAGGATGACTGTCATTGTAGAAATTTGGTGACTTATCAGTCCATATATATGGACTGTATATATATCAGTGTATGTATGTATATATATCAGTGCCCAGGCTGTGCAAAGCTTTCTGGAGGATGAGAAATACACAGAAGAACACATGATTCTAGGAGAGAAGCTAGTGTGCAGAGGTGGCCAGTGAGAACAGATTCCAGACATGCAAATAAGCACCAGGCACAGGTCCAGTATCTGAAATAAATCAGGTGGTACGTGAGGATTTGCTGTTTCTCCGCTTTGTTTCTTCTTTGCTTTCTGTCTCAGCTTTTCGTGGTCATGACTGCCATAGGCTGGGGCCATTCTGGAGTTCTGGAAGTATCTGCTACAGGAAATATACACATAAATTATTACAATTTGAAAGTTGGAGTAATTTGTATATACTTGCAGAGAGATGAATACACAGCCACCAGACTTGTGGCTCCCACTGTGGACCAGCCCCATTTCTTCTGGGCAGGATGCACCACTCCTTTATAAATTGTTTTGAAACATCTTTATGGTTTGTGAATATTTGTCTGCATAGGGAGCTTTGGTAATATTGTGGTGGTGTCCTCTCAGAAGTGTTTGGTAAGTGGCTGAATCCCAGGGTGTGCTTCGAAGGCACGTGCAGCCTTTAGGGCAAGGCTCACCAGACACAGTGGGCACCACCACGCATGGCGAGCAGAGGGTGCCCCTTCTAGACCAAGACTCTGAAAGGTGGGAGGGCCTGGGCCCTTCTGCGATAATAGAACAACTTCTCCCACAACGCACTGGGACTTGATCCCCAGGGTGGGAGCTTGAGCCTCAGGCTGTTTCCTGTTTTCTACCTTCCCTTCCTTTTCAAAGGCCTTGGCATTCTCATCTGTGACACGGGGATACTGACACTGCCCCACAGGGTAGATGTCAAGGTCCAAAAGAGAAGGTATCTGGAACACAGAGTACAGGACTGCCTGTGGAGGGGCCTCAGTAATTGACCACTTCCTTTCCTTTCTCCAGGGACAGATCCACTCAAGGGCCTTTGCTTCCCTAAACCGCAGCCTCACTCTCTAAGAGAGCCAGCCAATGGACGTGAGGAAACCAGCAAGTTACGGTCAGGTCTTAGTCAAGAGATTTTACTTCCACTGCCAGAGGCTTTTTTTTTTTTTCTCTTCAGAGTTTTTATTAAGAATGAATGTTGAATTTTTTCAAAGGCTTTTTCAGAACTATTAATGTATTAATATAGTACTTTATATTAATAGATTTTCTACTACTGAATCATCCTTGCATTTCTTCATAAACCCTCCTTGGTCATGATGTTTTCTTTTCTTTTCTTTTCTTTTCTTTTTGTGATACGCGGGCCTCTCACTGTTGTGGCCTCTCCCATTGCGGAGCACTTGCTCCGGACGCGCAGACTCAGCGGCCACGGCTCATGGGCCCAGCCGCTCTGCGGCATGTGGGATCCTCCCGGACCAGGGCTCAAACCCATGTCCCCTGCATTGGCAGGGCGGACTCTCAACCACTGTGCCAACAGGGAAGCCTCGGTCATGATGTTTTCTTAATGTGCTGTTGAAGTCTGTTCACTTAAGTTTTATTTCAGAATTTTTTGCATCAATATTCATAAGTGATATTCATCTGAAATTTCCTCCTTTTAAAACTATCTTTATCATATTATAGTATATATCATATCGTATTTAGATGTTAGTGTTACACTCACTTTGTAAAAAGAATGTGGAAGTTTTCCTTCATTTTCTCTGAAGCAGTTTACGTAGCACTAAGGCTATCTGGTCTCTTTTGCAGGATTTCCCTATGATATCATCGGGGTCTACTGACTTTTGTGGGATCTAATAATTTCCTTTAATTCTATTGTAACTGCTTTGCTTAAGCTTTCTATCGACACTTGGGCCCATTTTGGTAAATTGTATTTTCCTATGAAATGATGCATTTCATCTAGGTTTTCTAATTTATGTACATATAGTTATACAAAGTAGTCATTTATTACTTTTTAAAATTTGCTGTGTATTAATAGTTATTTCTTTCCTGTCATTTCATTTGTGCTTTTTCCCTTTTTAAAATTAAATTTGTTAGTGGTTCATCTCTTTTGTTGATTTTTTTCAAAAAACAAAGATTTTGATTTATTTAATCTCCTGTTTTTCTATTTTCTGCAGAGGCTTTGCTTTTATCCACTGCCCCACTCAATCTCTCCATCTGCCTTTGAGGCAGATGTTATCATTAGCTCCATATTAAGGATGAGGAAGCTGAGGTAGCTCAGCAAGGCGAAGTGACTTGCCCAAGGTCACAGCTTTCACAGACAGCTCTGTCTATCTTGGAAGACCAAGCTTGCTTGGTTCATGATGCCACATGAGAGTCACAAGAGAGTTCCTGCTCGCTGAACTGCTATGTTCACAGTAGCATGAATGGGGGTGATCAGGAAAGCCTCCCAGTGAGGCCCTGGGTCCCATAGAATTCCCATAGAGTTAAGTAAAACAAGGGAAAGGAAGCAAAAAGGCAGTCCAAATATACATGGCATGATGGGTTGAACACTGAGTAAAGCATCAGTCATGGACGGAGGCTACAACTTTTGTCCCTACAGCCGTGTAACCATAGGTGGTTTACCTTACTTCTCTTCGTCTCAGTTTCCTCATCTACTAAATGGGTCTGTTATAGGACCTTTGTATAGGGCTGTTATGAGAATTTGATGAGCTAATACATGTAGAGCTCTTAAAATAATATCCAGGTGATAGTAGACATCTCAATAATTAGCACTATTAGTTAATAGAAGAGGGAAGATCAAGTGAGAGAGGTAGACTGGGGCCAGGTTATAGACAATCATGGATGCCCACAGTCTAAATTTGGACTTTCTCTATTAAATAATGGGGAAGCATTGATGGTTCTTGAGTCAAGGAGTGTCATGAAACAGAGCTGTGTTCTAGGATGACCAGAATAACAGAGTCATTGTACAGACTCTCCTAGAGAGGACTGAAAATTATGACATTTTCCTGATGTCCAGAAGAGATGGGAGCAATTAGTATTTTGAGGATTTGGTGGGGAGGAAGCAGGGGTAGCCTGAGTACCTGAAACCTTTGCTCTGGGATTTGGTCTCATGGGAATGAGACAGCCTGTGAGTGGAGGCATCTCTGCTCTCTGTGCCCTAACCCTACCACTCCCTCCCTGACTATCGGACACTCAGGTAGCCTCATCCTTAGGAGACTGGCTGCTGGAAGTGTCACAATGTTTGGGTGCAGGGAATTGTGAGCAAACACTAGTCCCCCTAGCTTAGGCCACCAGCATTCCTTACCTGGTTAGTGATACTAGACTCTGTATGTCTATCATTTGCCAGTTTACACTCAGATATTGCCTCTACTCCTCCCCCCACTCTGTTCTGTGTTGGGTTTGGCCAATGGGAAGCACTGGTGGGAGACTAGAGGACAAGACTAATTGGGTCTTTCTCCGCCTCTGTTTCTGCCTGGGGTGGTGGCTCTGGCAGTAGCTGTGTCTCTCCTCTGTGCTCCATCTCTCACCAGACAACTCTCTGTGCTTCTAGCTTCCATTGGATTGGCCCAGCTTCCAGGTTCAAGTAACCCCCCTTTTCCCATTGTTCCCCTAGCCTAGGGGTGATAGCTGTCTCCTGCTGCTGCTAAACTGTGGGCTGCCTCACTCTCCCTTGTTTGGCTTCTCAGCTTTTCTGTCCTCTGTTTATGTTAAATTCCCTCTGTTTGGAAGACACAGAGTGGGTTCTGTTTTCCTAACTGGACTCTGCCCAATATACCTTCCCTATTGGTCTCTCTGAGTTGGCTCTTGCCTTCTTCCAAACCATCCTTTCCACAGAAGCCAGAATGATCTTTCTAAAATGCAAATCAAACCATGCACTCCCATGTACAGAACCTTCCAGTGGCTTCCTGTTGCCCTTAGATTCAAGTCCAGTCTCTGCCACGGCTTTCATGAGCTCTACCTGTCACATGTCCTCTGCTAGCCCTCTCTTCTGCTTTCACTATGCTCTAACCATATCGGGCTTCTAAAACACTCCAAATGTTTCCAGCCTCAGGGCGTTTGCCCATGCTGTTTCCGCTGCCTGAAACAGCCTTCTCCTCCACACCCACCCACCCCACTTTTACCTAATTAATTCCTGTTCATTCTTCAGATCTCAGTTTGTAACATTTTTCCGGTAAGCCTCCCTGGCCCTCCAAGATAGGTTTGTTCTCCCTATGCATGCTTTCATTATGCCCCATCATTTCCCATTATAGAGCTCACCACAAATAACTGTAATTAGCCATTTGACAGATTTACAGCCTGTCTCATCCTCTACTGTAAACTTCATAAGGGAGAGGAGCCACATTTCTTTTGTTTATCACTATATCCCCTGTGCCTAGTGCATAAGAGACACTCAAAAATATTTGTTTGGATGAAAAAAATGACCGTCCATCTCCGACTTTCCTAATGAGGTCAGGATGGCAGCGCCAGCTGGGCCTTTTTCAGCTTTTTTATTTTGCCCTGCCTGCTGAGGCCTGGGGCAGACAGGGTGGGTGCCTGGCACCTGACAGCAGGAAAGTCCTCTGATCCTTCTTTCTCCCTCTCAGCGGTAACTGTTTCCTGACTCTCTGGGAGAGAAAGAAGCTGGCAGGGTCCCGAGGCTCAGCTGACACTGTGGGACCCTAGACAGGCCTGGCTTCTTAAGTTCCTCTCCCAGTCTGGAGAGGCAGCTGGGAGCACCTGAGGGAGGACAAAGGAAGAAAGCTTTAAGAGCAATTCAGACAGGGCTTCTGAGTGTATGTGTGTGTGTGATTGTGAGCATGTGTGTATCAGCTCCTGTATGTCTCTGTGTGAGTCCTTGTGTCTCTGAGAAGGGCTGAGGTGTGTTGGCAGCTGCATGTGAAGGTCAGTGCATGGGGGGAGCAAGACCTCATGTGTATGTGTGTGTATGTGTGTGACAGTATGTGAGTGAGGGCATGTGTGACTGTGTGAGAGCAAGGAGGATGGGAGGGAGGGAGGCGGGAAGATGGGCGAGAGGCTGGCCTGTTTGCTGTCCCAGAGAGTTTGAATTATGGAAGGTTGGTCACCAACAAGAGGGGTGCTTCTGCCAGAAGAAGGTGCTGCTGCAGGGGGGAAGGAGAGGAGAAGAAATATGTTGACTTCTCTCCCCTTGTTGCGGCAAAGATAGAAATGAGACTTTTCTGATAAACAAGGAAAATAAGGGTACAATAAACAGGCTGGGGAAACCGCATAAACAGGCCTTAAAGAGTTAAGCAATCTTGGTTATTCTTTAGCTGTTACTACTAACAAATACTTGTAGCTAGACTTGTCCTTCACAGAGCAAATTACTCTGTGACTCCATATGAATTACACTCTGCACCTGGCATTCTTCTCCTGCACTCCCTTGTAGCACTCTTCATTTCAGAAAGGTCACAGGCCAAAAACTTCAGGGACACCAGACCCGGTTGCTGAGCCACCTGACAGCAACTTTGGCCGTGAATTTACAGAAGAAAAGGAAAAAAATGCAAGACCTTCATTACTCTGAGCCTTATTACCTACCTCAGACCATGAGCCCTGGCTATAAAAACCTTTTCCTATTCCCCAGGGAAGGGGGGCACAGTCCTTGAGGTGCTAGCCTGCTGTGTTCCCTCTTTGCCTGGCAAAGAATAAAGCTACTCTCTCTTTCCTCCAAACTCTGTCTCTGCTTCTATTCGACATCAGTGCACAGAGAGCGAAGATTTTGGCGTCACCCCCCCATCCCCTGCAGGTGCCTCCCATTGACTGAACCCAACAAGAGCCCAGAGGGCCAGGCAGACAGGTGATGTAGTCCCTACGGGTCACCTGCCCCCTGCTTCCAGGGGGTAAATAGCAGGGGGAAGAATATAGCTGGGGGAGGGGGTTAGGAGCCAAATGGAGTTAATCAAAAAAGGCTTGCTGGAAGAAGTGAATTTTGAGGGAGAGGATAGGGAACCAGCCCCTGAGAGCCTAGCAGTTGAGTTCAGATTGAGTGGAGTGAACAGGAAGTGTCAGGTTTTGGCCACTAGCCTAGTTCTGGGCAGGGTTGCGTAGAGGTCAATAAATGACACCATGCAGTCATATATTTTGGGGGAAGTTCTGGTCACTGTGCAGAGTGGGAGATGTCAGGGAATGCAGGCAGAGCTGTGCAATGGGGTGGGGCAGCTCCCTCCAAGAGGGAGTCATCAGAGCAGGCCATCTGGGTGGGCACTGCTGGGCTGCACAGGGATTGCTCTCTCTCTCTGAATAAGAGCATCCTCCAGAGGTCTTAGAAAACCCTGGAATGCCAGCCAGAGAGAGCAGTACATGGTGGGAGATGTGTATGGAGATGTGGATGGAGCAAGTACATTCAGTTTCTCTTTGCTGCCCCGACACTGAAGTCACTTTAGGAATAAGACAGACTGGGACCTGGGACCCTTTACTGGAGTGCTTGCATCTGGGTAAATATCTCCTTGAGCAACAGAATATAAAGAAACTATAAGGGACTAAAGATAACTGCATGCAAGCACAGTTGGGGAAAATTATGAACAAGATACAAAAAGGCCAAAACCCAACTGCCACTTCTGAGGTGCTGGGAGCAGAAGCAGGCTACTGAGTGTGATCCCTGCACAAAGCACCACCAAGGGGGTGGGCAGACCACCTAAGCCACCCCTCCACCCTGACCCACTGATTCGCCCCACCTTCACGCCATTTAAGTAACCAGCTCGCCCCGCACCCCCCAGGGAGCAAGCAAGGGCACCTGTTACTTGTTCTTGCTCCTTCGTGCTGTAGCACAAGTCCCAATAAAGCCTTGCCTGAATTTCCTGTCTGGCCTCTTATCAACTTCAAACAGTGAAACAGTCACCCAAGAGAGGGTGTGGGAGCTTGTGCCTGGAGGAGATGGCCTGCTGCTAGTGAGTCCACACAGAACCGGGAGTCAGGGAGTCTGCCTTCTGGGACCGGTTTCGCCACTGACTCTGATCTTGAAAAAAGTACGTTCTGGCCTTTGAACCTCAGTTTCTCCATTTATAACAGTGAAAGCTGTTCACTGTTATACCTTAACGGGTTTTATAAGGAGGAAAGGGTGAATGGATGAGGAAGTATTTTTAAAACAATGAATCACCAGGTAAATCGGAAGTATGGTGAGAAACAGTAATCATGCTGACAGGAGGCCCTGGGGTCTCTCTGAGCAGGGGAACGTATTTGTTCACCAGATGAATGAATGTCTCTGTATAGACACACATTTCTGTGTGTACCGAAACCTGAAGTATTCATAAGCTTGAACGCTCTGTGGGCGTGGGGAGCATTTTGATCTAGAACGTATATACACTCTTGGGTGGAAATCTCTGTGAGAGCTGCAGTGTCTGGGGAGGGAGCAGCCTGGAGGAAAGAGACGCAGCCTGCTCAGAGCCAGCCTTCAGCAAAGCATTTTTAAGGCAAGGTGAGGGAGGGGTGTGGTTGGTTGTTGCAAACTTCCTGGTATAGGAATCCTTTGTTTTTGCAGCTGTTCGTGTAGGTTAGATCAGGTCACGGATGTTCCTGCAAACCTCCAAGACAAATGTTACTCTCTGCTCTGCAATTTTTAATCTCTACATGGATGGAAAAGTGTTATACCCTTAAAGCCCAGAGCCTTGAGAATGGGCTATCCTGTACATTTCAGGCTATAGAAAACATTCGTAACTGGAGGCAAAAGCAATAGAATGCAAAAGTTAAAGTAAAATAAACAGATCTAATATGGAGTTAGATTTATTCTTCCCTATTACAAGACCAGATAGGGAAGGGCCTGGAATTCCTGCCTGAGAAGTGAGGCAGGTGAAGGTGAAGGGGAGCCCTGGATGCATTTGTCGAGGCGGGGGGTGGGTAGTACCTGCTGCACTTAGGAAGATGTGAGCTTCCGCATGGCCCCTACTTCTGCCTCAGTCTGTCTGCTGGAGATGTGGAAAGGGAGTTACTGTCCGACTGTGGGCTCTGTGAGAGGCTGAGAGCTCCAGGGGAAGGCGTCCAGAGCAAATCCCCATCAGACTCCTGTTGCGGTCCGGGAGCCACACGCCTGGAGTCGAGTTCCCTGGTAAATGTGACCCGTGTCCCAACCAAGGACACCCGAGAACCACCAACACCAAGTAGAAAGATTAGCAAAGGATTTATACAAGTATAGAAGCTTACACAAACTGTCCGGACAGGGTCCCACTCAGAGAGAAGTGAGTGAGACCCCGACTAACAGTCGGGCGAGGCTTTTATACCCTTCACAGGGTGGGAAGTCCCCAAGGCGGGAGGGAGCTGTTTAATTTTGAATCAGCCAATCAGGAACCCGGTTCTTCCCGCCCCAAGCAAGCAAGCAAGTTTCTTACAGAAGCCAAAATGTGGTGTTAGCCCTGAAGCTGTTCTTCCGTTTCTTTCGTCACAGTCCCACACTAGCCTTTAATTCACTTGGGGATGCCATCTGAGTCACTGACTGCTCCAGAAATTGGGCTTTCAAGCTGGATATTCAGACTATGCCTGTACACAGGCAGGCTTCCCTGCTGCCCTCCTCTTCCACCATCTAAGCAAGTAGCCAGAGATGCTTCAGTGCTCTCTCCACTTCAACACACTGCCTCCCCAGAGAGGCCTGCTCCTCTCGCCCCCCCCCCGTGTCCTCTCCCCCTCCACTAGGGGTCTTGTCAGCCACGTGTGCTCTCTAGGTCATACAATTTGAGGCTGAAAAGGGGTTCACAGATCATCTAGCATAGTGATCCTCAGTCCTGCTTGCACATTGGAATCATCTGCAAAACTTAAAAGGAATACTGATGCCTGGGTTCCACATCCAGAGGCTCTGATGTCATTGGTTTGGGGTGTGACCTGGGCATCCAGTGATTCTGATGTGTAGCCAGGGCTGAGAACCACTGATCCAGGGTTTCCTAAACATTCCTGATAAGAATCACCTGGGGTACTTGTTAAACATCCACATTCTCTCACTTTGTCACAGCTTACCCTTCCCCCTCACCATATCCTCAAGTCCATTCTCTAGTAGGTCTGTGTCTTTATTCCCATCTGACAAAGTGAGAGAGTGGCATGGACATATATACACTACCAAATGTAAAATAGATAGCTAGTGGGAAGCAGCCCCATAGCACAGGGAGATCAGCTCCGTGCTTTGTGACCACCTAGAGGGGTGGGATAGGGAGGGTGGGAGGGAGACACAAGAGCGAGGGCATATGGGGATATATGTATATGTATAGCTGATTCACTTTGTTATACAGCAGAAACTAACACACCACTGTAAAGCAATTATACTCCAATAAATATGTTAAAAAAAAAAAAGACAGAGGAAAATAACAGTCAGAAAGCTCAGAGACTTTACAAAATCTGTTTCCAAAATCTTCTTTGGAGAAATGTCCATTTAGGTCTTCTGCGCATTTTTGGATTGGGCTGTTTGTTTTTTTATTATTGAGCTGCATGGGCTGCTTGTAAATTTTGGAGATTAATCCTTAGTCAGTTGCTTCATTTGCAAATATTTTCTCCCATTCTGAGGGCTGTCTTTTGGTCTTGTTTATGGTTTCCTTTGCTTTGCAAAAGCTTTGAAGTTTCATTAGGTCCCCTTTGTTTATTTTTGTTTTTATTTCCATTTCTCTAGGAGGTCAGTCAAAAAGGATCCTGCTGTGATTTATGTCATAGAGTGTTCTGCCTATGTTTTCCTCTAAGAGTTTGATAGTTTCTGGCCTTTCATTTAGGTCTTTAATCCATTTTGAGTTTATTTTTGTGTATGGTGTTAGGGAGTGTGCTAATTTCATTCTTTTACATGTACCTGTCCAGTTTTCCCAGCACCACCTACTGAAGAGGCTGTCTTTTCTCCACTGTATATTCTTGCCTCCTTTATGAAAGATAAGGTGACCATATGTGCGTGGGATTATCTCTGAGCTTTCTATCCTGTTCCATTGATCTATATTTCTGTTTTTGTGCCAGTACCATAGTGTCTTGATTACTGTAGCTTTGTAGTATAGTCTGAAGTCAGGGAGCCTGATTCCTCCAGCTCCATTTTTCGTTCTCAAGATTGCTTTGGCTATTCGGGGTCTTGTGTGTTTCCATACAAATTGTGAAATTTTTTGTCCTAGTTCTGTGAAAAATGCCAGTGGTAGTTTGATAGTGATTGCATTGAATCTGTAGATTGCTTTGGGTAGTAGAGTCACTGTCACAATTTTGATTCTTCCAATCCAAGAACATGGTATATCTCTCCATCTATTTGTATCATCTTTAATTTCTTTCATCAGTGTCTTATAATTTTCTGCATACAGGACTTCATTTCTAATTGTATTGATTTGAGTCCTTTCCCTCTTTTTCTTAATGAGTCTGGCTACTGGTTTACCAATTTTGTTTATCTTCTCAAAGAACCAGCTTTTAGTTTTATTGTTCTTTGCTATTGTTTTCTTTTTTCTATTTCATTTATTTCTGCTCTGATCTTTATTATATCTTTCGTTCTGCTAACTTTGGATTTTGTTTGTTCTTCTTTCTCTGGTTACTATAGGTGTAAGGTTAGATTGTTTATTTGAGATTTTTCTTGTTTCTTGAGGTAGGCTTGTATAGCTATAAACTTCCCTCTTAGAACTGCTTTTGTTGCATCCCATAGGTTTTGGATCATCGTGTTTTCATTGTCATTTGTCTCTAGGTATTTTTTGATTTCCTCTTTGATTTCTTCAGTGATCTCTTGGTTATTTAGTAACGTATTGTTTAGCCTCCATGTGTTTGTGTTTTTTACGTTTTCTTCCCTGTAATTCATTTCTAATCTCATAGCGTTGTGGTCAGAAAAGATGCTTGCTACGATTTCAATTCTCTTAAATATAATGAGGCTTCATTTGTGACCCAAGCTGTGATCTATCCTGGAGAATGTTCCGTGTGCACTTGAGAAGAAAGGGTAATCTGCTTTTTTTGAATGGAATGTCCTATAAATATCAATTAAATCTATCTGGTCTATTGTGTCATTTAAAGCTTCTGTTTCCTTATTTATTTTCATTTTGGATGATCTGTCCATTGGTGTAAGTGAGGTGTTAAAGTCCCCTGCTATTATTGTGTTACTGTCGATTTCCTGTTTTATAGCTGTTAGCAGATGCCTTATGTATTGAGGTGCTCCTCTGTTGGATGCATATATATTTATAATTGTTATATCTTCTTCTTGGACTGATCCCTTGATCATTATGTAGTGTCCTTGCTTGTCTCTTGTAACATTCTTTAATTTGAAGTCTATTTTATCTGATATGAGTATTGCTACGCCAGCTTTCTTTTGATTTCTATTTGCATGGAATATCTTTTTCAATCCCCTCACTTCCAGTCTATATGTGTCCCTAGGTCTGAAGTGGGTCTCTTGTAGACAGCTTATATATGGGTCTTGTTTTTGTATCCATTCAGCAAGACTGTGTCTTTTGGTTGGAGCATTTAATCCATTCACATTTAAGGTAATTACCGATATGTATGTTCCTATGACCATTTTCTTGATTCTTTTGAGTTTCTTTTTATAGGTCATTTACTTCTCTTGTGTTTCCCACTTAGAGAAGTTCCTTTAGCAATTGTTGTAGAGCTCGTTTGATGGTGCTGAATTCTCTTAGCTTTTGCTTGTCTGTAAAGCTTTTGATTTCTCCATCGAATCTGAATGAGATCCTTGCCGGGTAGAGTAATCTTGGTTGTAGGTTCTTCCCTTTCATCCCTTTAAATATGTCATGCCACTCCCTTCTGGCTTGTAGAGTTTCTGCTGAGAAATTAGCTGTTAACCTTATGCAAGTTCCCTTGTATGTTATTTGTCATTTTTCCCTTGCTACTTTCAGTAATTTCTCTTTGTCTTTAATTTTTACCAGTTTGATTACTATGTGTCTCAGCGTGTTTCTCCTTGGGTTTAACCTGTATGAGACTCTCTGCACTTCCTGGACTTGGGTGGCTATTTCCTTTTGCATGTTAGGGAAGTTTTCCACTATAATCTCTTCAAATATTTTCTCTGGTCCTTTCTCTATCTCTTCTCCTTCTGGGACCTCTATAATGTGAATGTTGTTGCCTTTAATGTTGTCCCAGAGGTCTCTTAGGCTGTCTTCATTTCTTTCCATTGTTTTTTCTTTATTCTATTCCACAGCAGTGAATTCCACCATTCTGTCTTCCAGGTCACTTATCCGTTCTTCTGCCCCAGTTCTTCTGCTATTGATTCCTTCTAGTGTAGTTTTCATTTCAGTTATTGTATTGTTCATCTCTTTCTTTGTCCTTCAATTCTTCTAGGTCTTTGTTAAACAGTTCTTGCATCTTCTCGATCTTTGCCTCCATTCTTTTTCCAACGTCCTGGATCATCTTCAGTATCATTATTCTGAATTCTTTTTCTGGAAGGTTGCCTATCTCCACTTCATTTAGCTGTTTTTCTGGGGTTTTATCTTGTTCCTTCATCTGGTACATAGCCCTCTGCCTCTTCATCTTGTCTATCTTTCTGTGAATGTGGGTTTTGTTCCACAGGTTGCAGGATTGTAGTTCCTCTTGCTTCTGCTGTCTGCCCTCTGGTGGATGAGGCTTTCCAGGAGGCTTTTGCACGTTTCCTGATGGGAGGGACTGGTGGTTGGTAGAGCTGACTGTGGCTCTGGTGGGCAGAGCTCAGTAAAACTTTAATCCACTTGACTGCCAATGGGTGGGGCTGGGTTGCCTCCCTGTTGGTTGTTTGGTCTGAGGCAACCCAACACTGGAGCCTACCTGGGCTCTTTGGTGTGGCTAATGGCAGACTCTGGGAGGGCTCACACCAAGGAGTACTTTCCAGATCTTCTGCTTCCAGTGTCCTTGTACCCACAGTGAGCCACAGCCACCCCTCGCCTCTGCAGGAGACCCTCCAATACTAGCAGGTAGGTCTGGTTCAGTCTCCCCTGGGGCCACTGCTCCTTCCCCTGGGTCCCCATGTGCACACTACTTTGTGTGTGCCCTCCAAGAGTGAAGTCTCTGTTTACCCCAGTCCTGTCAAAGTCTTGCAATCAAATCCCACTAGCCTTCAATGTGTGATTCTCTAGGAATTCCTCCTCCCGTTGCTGGACCCCCAGGTTGGGAAGCCTGACGTGGGGCTCAGAACCTTCACTCCAGTGGGAGGACTTCTGTGGTATAAGTGTCCTGCAGTCTGTGAGTCACTCACCCAGCAGATATGGAATTTGATTTTACTGTGATTGCACCCCTCCTATCGTCTCGTTGTGGCTTCTCCTTTGTCTTTCGATGTGGGGTATCTTTTTTGGTGAGTTTCAGTGTCTTCCTATCAATGATTGTCCAGCAGCTATCTGTGATTCTGGTGTTCTCACAAGTGAGAGTGAGAGCATGTCCTTCTGCTCCGCCATCTTGGTTCAGACCCCTGCACTATGTTTTGGTGCATAACTCTTTTTGAATTATGGTTTTCTCAGGGTATATGCACAGTAGTTGGGATTGCTTGGTCATAGTGTAGTTCTATTTTAGCTCTCTATGGAACCTCCATACTGTTCTCCATAGTGGCTGTATCAGTTTACATTCCCACCAACAGTGCAAGAGGGTTCCCTTTTCTCCACACCCTCTCCAGTATTTATTGTTTGTAGATTTTTTGATGATGGCCATTCTGACAGTTGTGAGGTGATACTTCATTGTACTTTTGATTTGCATTTCTCTAGTGATTAGTGATGTTGAGCATTCTTTCATGTGTTTGTTGGCAATCTGTATATCTTCTTATTATTGTAGCTTTGTAGTATAGTCTGAAGTCAGGGAGTCTGATTCCTGCAGCTCCGTTTTTATCCCTCAAGACTGCCTTGGCTATTCGGGGTCTTTTGTGTCTCCATACAAATTTTAAGATTTTTTGTTTTAGTTCCGTAAAAAATGCCATTGGTAATTTGATAGGGATTGCATTGAATCTGTAGATTGCTTTGGGTATTATAGTCATTTTCACAATATTGATTCCTCCAATCCAAGTATATGGCATATCTCTCCATCTGTTGGTATCATCTTTAATTTCTTTCATCAGTGTCTTATAGTTTTCTGCATACAGGTCTTTTGTCCCCCTAGGTAGGTTTATTCCTAGGTATTTTATTCTTTTTGTTGCAGTGGTAAATGGGAGAGTTTCCTTAATTCCTCTTTCAGATTTTTCATCATTAGTGTATAGGAATGCAAGAGATTTCTGTGCATTAATTTTGTATCCTGCAACTTTACCAAATTCATTGATTAGCTCTAGTAGTTTTCTGGTGGCATCTTTAGGATTCTCTATGTATAGTATCATGTCATCTGCAAACAGTGACAGTTTTACTTCTTCTTTTCCAATTTGTATTCCTTTTATTTCTTTTTCTTCTCTGATTGCTGTGACTAGGACTTCCAATACGATGTTGAATAATAGTGGTGAGAGTGGACATCCTTGTCTTCTTCCTCATCTTAAAGGAAATGCTTTCAGTTTTCCACCATTGAGAATGATGTTTGCTGTGGGTTTGTCGTATATGGTCTTTATTATGTCGAGGTAGATTCCCTCTATGCCCACTTTCTGGAGAGTTTTTATCATAAATGGGTGTTGAATTTTGTCAAAAGCTTTTTCTGCATCTATTGAGATGATCATATGGTTTTTCTTCTTCAGTTTGTTAATATGGTGTATCACATTGATTGATTTGCATATATTGAAGGATCCTGGCATCCCTGGGATAAATCCCATTTGATCATGGTTTGTGATCCGTTTAATGTGTTGTTGGACTCTGTTTGCTAGTATTTTGTTGAGGATTTTTGCATCTATGTTCATCAGTGATATTGGCTTTTAGTTTTCTTTCTTTGTGACATCTTTTTCTGGTTTTGGTATCAGGATAATCGTGGCCTCATAGTATGTGTTTGGGAGTGTTCCTTCCTCTGCAATTTTTTGGAAGAGTTTGTGAAGGATGGGTGTTAGCTCTTCTGTAAATGTTTGATAGAATTTGCCTGTGAAGCCATCTGGTCCTGCGCTTTTATTTGTCGCAAGATTTTTAATCACAGTTTCAATTTCAGTGCTTATGATTGGTCTGTTTGTATTTTCTACTTCTTCCTGGTTCAGTCTCGGAAGGTTGTGCTTTTCTAAGAATTTGTCCATTTCTTCCAGTTTGTCCATTTTATTGGCAAAAAGTTTCTTGAAGTAATCTCTCATGATCCTTTTTACTTCCACAGTGTCAGTTGTTACTTCTCCTTTTTTTTTTTTTTGCTGTACTTGGGCCTCTCACTACTGTGGCCTCTCTTGTTGCAGAGCACAGGCTCCGGATGCACAGACCCAGCGGCCATGGCTCACAGGCCCAGCCGCTCTGCAGCATGTGGGATCCTCCCTGACTGGGGCACGACCCTGCGTCCCCTGCATTGTCAGGCGGACCCCCAACCACCGCCCCACCAGGGCAGCCCAGTTATTTCTCCTTTTTCATTTCTAATTCTATTGATTTGAGTCTTCTCCCTTTTTTTCTTGTTGAGTCTGGCTAATGGTCTTTCAATTTTGTTTACCTTCTCAAAGAACCAGCTTTTAGTTTTATTGATCTTTGCTATTGTTTCCTTCATTTATTTTTAATTTATTTCTGATCTGATCTTTATGATTTCTTTCCTTCTGCTAACTTTGGGGTTTTTTTGTTCTTCATTCTCTAATTGCTTTAGGTATAATGTTAGGTTGTTTATTTTAGATATTTCTTATTTCTTGAGGTAGGATTGTATTGCAGTAAACTTCTCTCTTATAACTGCTGTTGCTTCATCCTATAGGTTTTGGGTTGTTGTGTTTTCATTGTCATTTCTTTCTAGGTATTTTTTAATTTCCTTTTTGATTTCTTCTGTGGTCTCTTGGTTATTAAGTAGTGTACTGTTTAGCCTCCATGTGTTTGTATTTTTAGGGGTTTTTTCCTGTAATTGATATGTAGTCTCATAGCATTGTGTTTGGAAAAGATACTTCATACGATTGCAATTTTCTTAAATTTACCAAGGCTTGATTTGTGACCCAAGATATGATCTCTCCTGGAGAATGTTCCATGAGCACTTGAGAAGAAAAGGTATTCTGTTGTTTTGGGATGGAATGTCCTATAAATATCAATTAAGTCCATCTTGTTAAATGTATCATTTAAAGCTTGTGTTTCCTTATTTGTTTTCATTTTGGATGATCTGTCCATTGGTGAAAGTGGGGTGTTAAAGTCCCCTACTACGATTGTGTTAGTGTCGATTTCCCCTTTTATGGCAGTTATCATTTGCCTTATGCATTGAGGTGCTCCTATGTTGGGTGCAAGAATATTTACAATTGTTATATCTTCTTTTGGATTGATCCCTTGGTCATTATGTAGTGTCCTCCTTTGTCTCTTGTAGTGGTCTTTATTTTAAAGTCTATTTTGTCTGATATGAGAATTGCTACTCCAGCTTTCTTTTGGTTTCCATTTGCATGGAATATCTTTTTTCATTCCCTCACTTTCAGTTTGTATGTGTTCCTAGGTCTGAAGTGTGTCTGTTGTGGACAGCATATATACGGGTCTTGTTTTTGTATCCATTCAGCCAGTCTATGTCTTTTGGTGGGCGCATTTCATCCATTTACATTTTAGGTAATTATCGATATGTATTTTCTTATTACCATTTTCTGAATTGTTTTGAGTTTGTTATTGTAGGTCTTTTCCTTCTCTTGTGTTTCCTGCCTAGAGTAGTTCCTTTAGCATTTGTTGTAAAGCTGGTTTGGTGGTGCTGAATTCTCTTAGCTTTTGCTTGTCTGTAAACATTTTAACTTCTCTGTCGAATTTGAATGGTATCCTTGCTGGGTAGAGTAATCTTGGTTGTAGGTTTTTCCCTTTCATCACTTTAAATATGTCCTGCCACTCCATTCTGGCTTGCAGTGTTGCTACTGAAAGATCAGCTGTTAGCCTTATGGGGAGTCCCTTTTATGTTATTTGTTGTTTTTCCCTTGCTGCTTTTAATCTGTTTTCTTTGTATTTAATTTTTGATAGTTTGATTAATATGTGTCTTAATGTGTTTCTCCCTGAATTTTTCCTGTAGGAATGGGACTGTCTGTGCTTCCTGGACTTGGTTGACTGTTTCCTTTCCCATATTAGGGAAGTTTTCAAGTATAATCTCTTCAAATATTTTCTCAGTCTCTTTCTTTTTCTCTTCTTCTTCTCAGACCCCTATAATTCATATGTTGGTGCGTTTAATGTTGTCCCAGAGGTCTCTAATACTGTCCTCAATTTTTTTCTTTCTTTTTTCTTTATTCTGCTCTGCAGTAGTTATTTCCACTATTTTATCTTCCAGGTCACTTTTGCATTCTTCTGCCTCAGTTTTTCTGCTATTGATTCCTTCTAGAGAATTTTTAATTTCATGTATTGTGTTGTTCATCATTGTTTGTTTGCTCTTTAGTTCTTCTAGGTCTTTTTAGAAAGTTTCTTGTATTTTCTCCCTTCTATTTCCACGATTTTGGATCATCTTTACTATCATTACTCAGAATTCTTTTTCAGGTAGACTGCCTATTTCCTCTTCCTTTGTTTGGTCTGGTGGGTTTTTACCTTGCTCCTTCATCTGCTGTGTTTTTCTGTCTTCTCACTTTGCTTAACTTACTGTGTTTGGGGTCTCCTTTTCGCATGCTCAGTTTCATAGTTCCCGTTGTTTCTGGTGTCTGTTCAGTGGGTTGTGTAGGCTTCCTGGTGGAGAGGACTGGTGCCTGTGTTCTGGTAGATGAGGCTGGACTTTTTCTTTCTGGTGGGCAGATCCACGTCTGGTGGTGTGTTTTGGGGTGTCTGTGGCCTTATTATGATTTTAGGCAACCTATCTGCTAATGGGTGGGGTTGTGTTCCTGTGTTTCTAGCTGTTTGGCATAGGGTGTCCAGCACTGTAGCTTGCTGGTCATTGAGTGTAGGTGGGTCTTAGCATTCAGATGGAGATCTCTGGGAGAGCTTTTGCCATTTGATATTACGTGGACCCAGGAGTTCTCTGGTGGACATATGTCCTGAACTCAGCTCTCCCATGTCAGAGGCACAGGTCTGACACCTGGCTGGAGCACCACCACCCTGTCAGCCACACAGCTCAGAGTAAATGGGAGGAAAAAGAGAAAGAAAGAGAAAGAAAGAAAGAAAGAAAGGAAGAGAGAAAGGAAGAAAGAAAGAAAGAAAGAAAAGAAAAGGAAGTTATTAAAATAAAATAAATAATTATTAAAAATTTAAAAAATTAAAATGTAATTAAAAAAAGAAAAGAAAGAAAGAAGAGAGCAACCAAACCAAAAAACAAATCCAACAGTGATAACAAGTGCTAAAAAGTGTACTAAAAAAATAAATAAATAAACTGACAGACAGAACCCTAGGACAAATGGTAAAAGCAAAGCTATACAGAGAAAATTACACAAATACACATACACACTCACAATAGGAGAAAAAGGGAAAATATATACATATCGTTGCTCCCATAATTGCCTGCCTCAATTTTGGGATGATTCATTGTCTATTCAGGTATTCCAGAGATGCAGTATACATCACATTGATTGTGGAGGTTTAATCCGCTGCTCCTGAGGCTGCTGGGAGAGATTTCGCTTTTTCTTCTTTGTTTGCACAGCTCCTGGGGTTCAGCTTTGTATTTGGCCCTGCCTCTGCACGTAGGTCATCTGAGGGCGTCTGTTCTTCACTCAGACAGGACAGTGTTAAAGTAGCAGCTGATTCGGGGGCTCTGGCTCACTCAGGCCAGGTGAGGTGGTGGAGGGATGGGTACAGAATGCGGGTGAGACTGCGGTGGCAGAGGCAGTCATGACAGTGTGATGTTGCACCAGCCTGAGGCACATCGTGTTTTCTCCTGGGGAAATTGTCCCTGGATCATGGGACCCTGGCAGTGGCAGGCTGCACAGTCTCCCAGAAGGCCAGCTGTGGATAGTGACATGTGTTTGCACACAGGCTTCTTGGTGGCTGCAGCAGCAGCCTTAGCGTTTCATGCCTGTCTCTGGTGTCTGTGCTGTTAGCCGTGGCTCGCGCCCGTCTCTGGAGCTAGTTTAGGTGGTGCTCTGGATCCCCTCTCCTCATGCAACCCTAAACAATGGTCTCTTGCCTCTTAGGCAGGCCCAGACTCTTTCCTGGTCTCCCTCCCAGATAGCTGTGGTGCACTAGCCCCCTTCAGGCTGTGTTCATGCAGCCAACCCCAGTCCTCTCCCTGGGATGTGACCTCTGAAGGCCAAGCCTCAGCTCCCAGCCCCCACCAGCCCCAGCAGGTGAGCAGAGAAATCTCTCAGGCTGGTGAGTACTGGTTGGCACCAATCCTCTGTGTGGGAATCTCTCCGCTTTGCCCTCTGCACCCCTGTTGCTGCGCTCTCCTCCATGGCTCTGAAGCTTCCCCCCCACCACTCCCCCCACCGTCTCCACCAGTGAAGGGGCTTCCTAGTATGTGGAAACTTTTCCTCCTTCACAGCTCCCTCGCAGTGGTGCAGGTCCCGTCCCTATTCTTTTGCCTCTGTTTTTTCTTTGTTCTTTTACCCTACCCAGGTACATGAGGAGTTTCTTGCCTTTTGGGAAGTCTGAGGTCTTCTGCCAGTGTTCAGTAGGTGTTCTGTAGGAGTTATTCCACATGTAGATGTATTTCTGATGTATTTGTGGGGAGGAAGGTGATCTCCACGTCTTACTCTTCCGCCATCTTGAAGCTCTCCCCCATATTGTGGTTTTAATTTGCATTTCCTTAATGACTAGTGATGTTGAGTGTCTTTTCGTGTACCTGTTGGCCTTTCATATATATACTTTGGAAACTGTCTATTCAGGTCCTTTACACAGTTTTTAATTGGGTTATTTGGTTTTTTGCTGTTGAGTTGTATGTGTTCTTTATATATTTTGAATACCCCTTAACTGATATATGGTTTGCAAATATTTTTTCCCATTCTGTAGGTTGCCTTTTCACTTTGTTGATTGTTTCTTTTGATGTATAGAAGCTTTTTAGTTTAATGTAGTCAAAGTAAACAAGTCAAACTTGTTTATTTTTATTTTGTTGCTTGTGCATTAGGTGTCATATCCAAAAAATTGTTACCAAGACCAATGTCAGGAAGATTTATTCCCATATTTTCTTTTAGGAGTTTCACATTTTCAGGTATTACATTTAAGTCTTTAATCCATTTTGAGTTAATTTTTGTGAGTGGTGTAAGTTAGGGGTCCTGTTTCATTCTTTTACATGTGAATATCCAATTATCCTGGCACTATTTCCTGAAGAGACTATCTTTTCTCTATAGGGTATTCTTGGCTCCCTTGTCATATATTAGTTTACCATATATGCTTGCGTTTATTTCTGGCATCTTGATTCTTTTCCTTTTTTTTTTTTTCTGTTTTTATACCAGTACCATACTGTTTTGATGATTATAGCTTTATAGTACAACTTGAAATCAGGAAGTGTGATGCCTCCAGCTCTGTTCTTCCCTCTCAGGATTTCTTTGGCTATTTGGGGTCTTTTGTGGTTCCATATAAATTTTAGGAGTGTTTTTCCTACTTTTGTAAACAGTGTTATTGGAATCCTGACAGGTATGCGTTGAATCTATAGATGACATTTGGTAGTATTGACATTTTAACAATATTAATTCTTCCAATCCATGAACTCAGGATACCTTCCCATTTATTTGTGTCTTCTTCAATTTCTTTCATTAATGTCTTATAGTTTTCAGAGTAGAGCTCTTTCACCTCCTTGGTTAAATTTATTCCTAGGTATTTTAATATTATTGATGTTATTGTAAATGGAGTCAATTTCTTTCTTTTTCAGAAAATTTGTTGTTAGTGTATAGAAATGTTACTGATTTTTGTATGTTAATTTTGTATCCTGCCAAAATTATTGAATTCATTGATTAGGTCTAACAGTTTTATGCATGAGTCTTTAGGATTTTCTACATATAAAATTATGTCATCTGCAAATAGAGGCAGTTTTACTTCTCCCTTTCTAATTCTGATAACTTTTATTTCTTTTTTGCCTAATAACTCTAGCTAGGACTTTTCCTAGTATGTTGAACAGGAGTGGTGAGAGTGGACACACTTATCTTGCTTCTGATCTCAGAGGAAAAGCTTTCCACCTTTCACCATTGAGTAGAATGTTAGCTGTGGGCTTTTCATATATGGCCTTCAGTATGCTGAGATATACCCCCTTTATGCCTAATTTGTTAAAGATTTTTTATCATGAATGGATGTTTTATTTTGTCAAATGCTTTTTCTGCATCTATTGAGATGATCATATGATTCTTTCATTCTATTAATGTGATATATCACATTGACTGATTTGTGTATGTTGAGCCATTCTTGCATCCCAGGGGTAAATCCCATGTGATCATGATGCATGATCATTTGATGTGTTGCTGAATTTGATTTGCTAGTATTTTATTTAGAATTTTTTTTTATCTATATTCATCAGGGATATTGGCCTATAGTTTTCTTTTCTAGCAGTGTCCTTTTCTGGTTTTGGTATCAGGTTAATGCTGGCCTTGTAAAAGGAGTTTGGGAGTACTTCCTCCTTTTTGGTTTTCTGGAAGAATTTGAAAAAGATTGGTGTTAATTTTTCTTTAATTGTCTGGTAAAATTCACCAAGGCAGACATTTGGTCCTGGGCTTTTCTTCATTGGGAGATTTTTGATTACTGATTTAATTGCCTTACTAGTAATTAGTCTATTGAAATTTTCTATTTCTTCCTAATTCAATCTTGGTAAGTTGTATGTTTCTAAGAATTTTTCTATTTCTTTTAGGATGGCCAGTGTGTTGGCATGCCATTGTTCATAGCAGCCTCCTATGATCCTTTGTATTTCTGTAGTATTAGTTATAATGTTCCCTTTGTTAGTTATAATTTTGTTGATTTGAGTCCTATCCCCTTTTTCCTTGATTAGTTTAGCTAACAGCTTGTCAATTTTATCTTTTCAAAGAATCAACTCTTAGTTTGGTTGATCTTTTCTGTTGTTTTTCTGTTCTCTATTTTATTTATTTCTGCTCTCATATATATCAGTTCCTTTCCTCTGCTAACTTTGGGCTCAGTTTGTTTTCCTTTTTCTAATTCCTTAAGGTGTAGTGTTTGGTTGTTTATTTCGAATCTTTGTTGCTTCTTAATGTAGGTGTTCAATGCTATGAACTTCCCTCTTAGAATTGCTTTTGCTGCATCCAATAAATTCAGGTCTATTGTGTTACCATTTTCATTCATCTCAAGAAAGTTTTTCATTTCCCCTTTAATTTCTTCTTTCATCCCTTTGTTTTTCAAGAGAGTGTTTAACTTCCATGTATTCATGAATTTTCCAGTTTTCCTCTTATTAACTTCTAGTTTCATGCTATTGTGGTCGGAGAAGATACTTGGTATGATTTCAATCTTCTTGAATTTGCTGAGTGGTTTTGTGGACTAATATATGTTTTTTCCAGAAAACGTTCTATGTGCACTTGAGAAGAGCGTGTATTCTGATGTTGTTGGATAGAATGTTCTACATATGTATGTTAGATACATTTGGTCTATAGTGCTATTCAAATCTGCTGTTTCCTTATTGATTCCCTATCTGGATGATCTATCCTTTGTTGAGAGTGGGGTGTTAAAGTCTCCAATTATTGTTGTATTTCTGTTTGTTTCTCCTTTTAGCTCTGTTAGTTTTTGCTTTATATATTTAGGTGCTTTGATGTTGGGCACGTAAATATTTACAATTGTTACATCTTCTTGATGGATTTGACCCCTTTATCATTTTGTAATGACTTTGTCTCTTTTTACTATTTAAAGTCTATTTTGTCTGATATAATTAGAGCTACCTTGATTTTCTTTATTACCATTTTCTTGAAATGACTTTTTCCATTCCTTCACTCTGTCTATTTGTATCTTTAAGGCTAAAGCAAGTCTCTTGTAGGCAGCATATCATTGGATCTTATTTTTGTTTTTTTTAAATCCATTCAGCCATTCTATGTCTTTTGATTGGAGAATTTAATCCATTTACATTTAAAGTAATTATTGATAGGTAAGGAATTACTATTGTCATTTTGTTCATTGTTTTCTGGTTGTTTTCAAGAACTCTTGTCTTTTTTTTTTTTAAGATCTCTTGTCTTTTATTTCTTGTCCTGATATCTTTTTATCATGTTTTGATGTATTTTGGTATTAGTACGCTTTGATTTCTTTATCATGTTCTTTTGTGAAATGTTCTTTTTGTGTAAAAACCTGTAGAGGTTTTTCCTTTGTGGTTACCATGAGGCTTATATAAAACATCTTAAACTTGTAATACCCTATTTTAAGCTGATAATAACTCATGGATAACAACTAGCTATGGTTATACTTACTACATTCATTTTTTAACTTTTAAACTGGAGTTGGAAGAGAATTATGCACCACCATTACCAATTACAGGATCTAACTTGGGATGTCTTATTCAAATAGAACTTGATAATAATACTCTTTTTTCAAGCTGAACATGTAATGGTTTGATTTTAGACCTTATAAAAATATCTTTGTGTCAAATACACCCATTAAAGCAGTCAGAACAAAATATTCCTGGTGTCCAAATGCATTCATCTAAGTAGCCAGGTCAAGATGTTATGTACGTGTGTGTGTGTGTGTGTGTGTGTGTGTGTGTGTGTGTGTGTGTCTGAGCCTCCGAGTGAGTATATGAGTGTCACTGGCTACATGCTCTCTTTTATGAGCATTTGGGCCAGTCCAGGTACCTGTAGGCCTGGGGGCCTTGCTCAGTGTACACAGAGTGTGTCCATGTGGAGAAAGGTGCCCATTGCCATTGCCTACAGCAATAGCCTGTCAGAGTGCTCCCACACTTGACCATGGTGTGGAAGTGAGGCTAATCCATGAGAAGAAACACCCTCCTCACTATCCAGCTAGCCTTCCCAACAAAATCCGTCCAGTGGGAGGTCATAAAATGCTTCATAAAAGAGAAGGAAGCCTGGGGCCAGTTGTTCTCAGACTGCAAATCCTATTAGGGAGAAATGGAATTGAGGACTGTGGGTCTTGCGGGACCCCAGTCTTTCAAGATTTTAAGATGGAGAGAAGCCAGGAACCCAACCTCCTTGAGTGTCAGCACTGGCATCCTGGGCAGTCTGGAGGAGCTGGGGCTGGAAATGTAGAATAGGGCTGGTCAGGGAGAGTGCAGGAGGACCTAAGGTAGGACTGGGCTGACAATGAGGGCTCAGTCCTGGGCTGTGGGCAGGCTTCAGGGTGCATGGACTGGGCCAATTCAAAGATGAGACAGGCTCCAAGGCCACTCACCATCCCTGTTGTATCCTTGCTATGGGTGGGACCCTTAATTCTCCTGCCTAGATGATTACAGTATCTCCCCTGATCTCCCTGCAGCTCTTCTTGCCCTCTCCAGTCCACAACCCACACAAGCATCCAGAGTGAGCCTTCCAAAACAGTGGCCCTATCTTGTTACTCCCAGCCTGAAACCCTCTGCTGGTTCCCTTGAGTCTATGGCAGCAGTTCCCAAATTATGTGGCCTGGGATGATCATTGGGATCTGGTGACAAAAGGGGTTCCAAGGGCAAATAAATTAGGAGAATGCTTCCTTCAACAAAGTAAAACAGGTGTCTTTATTGTAGAACAGATCAGCATCTGTACTATGCTAATGTACCACATCTTTCTCATAGGACATAGTGTTCAACAGAACGCAGTTTGAGAAACACTGGCTCTACATGCCATATACGACCTGGTGCTTGCATGTACATCCAGCCCCCTTGTCTTCACTCATGCTGTCCCCTAAACTAGAATGCCTTCCTTGGCCCTCCCATTGCCTGCTTAGTTCATACTCACCTTTGAAGACTTTTAGACTGTGCCTCCTCCAGGAAGCCTACCTTGGCTTTCCCCACCCACTCTGCATCCTCACTCTCCAGGCTGTGCTTATCTCTGGCTTGTGAATTACTGCCATGTATTGAAACAATTTCCATATTTGCCTCCTTCATGGGATTTTGAGCTCCTTGTAGGCAGAGTCTGGGCTTCCTTAAACTCTCGGCCCAGAGCCCAGCACAGGGCCTGCCAGTTCTCAGTGAATGCTGGATGGAGAGATGGGACAGAAAGAGCAACAGAGAAAGAAGGAGAAAGAGCTTAAGAAGAGTAGGAAGAGGGAATGAGAGAGCAAAAGCAAGTATATGAAAGCTTTTGTCAGGAAGCACTCAGAATGCCCCAGGTTCTATGTGCCAAGCTAATGGACTTGAAACAGAAGAACACTACATTATATAAGATGCTCTATGCAGCTTTACTAGAAATGGCTGATTGCTCTTGGCTTATTGGCATCCAATGAGGCTGCAGCCCACACACAACCTTTCCACTCAAGCCAGCCCTCACGGGCCCTCCAGCACACCCACTGCCCAGGTAAGCCTCAAGCTCAGCCCTGCCCTTGTCCCTGAGTCTTCTCTGGCCTTTGGGGCCTCTTTGGCTCTCCCTCCCTGGTTCTTTCAGGACCTTTCCCTGGAGTGGCTGCGAGTGGTTTCTTTCCTTCTGGATGCGGGAGCAAGATGGAGGGGAGATAAGAAAAGGCTCAGCGAGTGTTGGGAAAGGCAGTCTCCTGCAGTTGTCCACCTCCCACCCCTGCTGGGCCTTGGACCTGGAATACTGTGCTGGGCTTACGGCCTTGTGAGGGACTCTCTCTCTGTTCTGGGCTTGATGTAGATTCCTTTGTTCTGCTTAAGCTCCCACGTCAGTGGTCCTCAGGCACGCCCCCAGCTTTCTGTATTTCAGACCCTGGAGAGGGAGAGGGGAAGGATGTTGTCCTTCTGTTACAGCATGAAGTGGGGCGCCTGTAGTCACACTGCACGAGTTGGCTGCAGAAGAGAACTTCCGGCCCTGGGGGACCCACACTCTGCAAGTGCCTGGATCTTGTGCAGTGTCTTTCTCCTCTGTTGCTGTAAGTAAAACCTGGCGTGCCTGTCCTCTGTTTTCAGCAACCTGGAATCACGCGCTGGTCTCTTCCCCCAGTGGCACTTATTTGCCTTTTAACCTTGGCCACTCAGCCTGAGCATCCTGCGAACAATGACACAGCGAGACCCCTTCACACATTAGTTGGTGGTTTTAGCCCTTTGTATGTGGATGAACCAGGACAATGCAAGGCTGAAGGCCTGGGAAGCCCCCACTCAGAAGGAGATGTCACCTCAGATATCCACAAAATTCTTGGCTACGTTGACAGGGCAAATCTGTGACACTTTCCTGGAGGCTGTCTAGGATGAGGGCTGCAGTCTGCGGGAAGGCTGGCAGGAGACCATGCCTCTGACTGCACCCCACCTGAGAGCTAGGCCTCCTGCCTGGGCAGTGCTGGCCTGCTGCACCACCTTGCTGAGGCTTACCTCCTCGCAGGAGACTGGTTGGCAGTAAGCTCACGCAGCTGCTCCTGGACACTGTCTTGGGGCTGAGATCCTTGTACGTTCTGTAAGTTCTTTTTTTTTTTTAACATCTTTATTGGGGTATAATTGCTTTACAATGGTGTGTTAGTTTCTGCTTTATAACAAAGTGAATCAGTTATACGTATACATATGTTCCCATATCTCTTCCCTCTTGCGTCTCCCTCCCTCCCACCCTCCCTATCCCACCCCTCCAGGCGGTCGGTCACAAAGCACCCAGGGATCCTATCCGCCCTTCTCCCCACAATTGCTCCAGCCAGGGAACAAAGAATCTGGAGTGTGTGTGTGTGTGTGTGTGTGTGTGTGTGTGTGTGTGACTTTGTGTGACTTTGTGTGTGCCCACATGAGTATGTGTGTGTATGCACAGGCCTACCTGCACCCAGGAGAGGGCCAGGGGCTTCTTCCCAGGGAACAGGAGCCCAGAAGCCCCCAAGTCTACCCCCGGGACTGGTGGAGGGTGTGGAACACGTACCCTGGTTCAGCTTCCTAGACCCTGTGGGCTTGGAGGAAGAGCCGGGTGTAGGGGTCTTGCTCAGGGTCACATAGTTCAGAGCAACAGAGCTAAGACGCCCCTATGGCTCCTGCTTCATGGAGCAGTGTTTTTTTCTACTACCCCAGAGCAGAGAGAAGCATCTTCATCCTGCCTCTCCCTGGAGCACTGATGAAGCCCACAGGAGCCAGTGGACAGAGTGAGGCTTGGTTGGATGTAAAGGGCCATGTGGCTGTGAGAGGTGACTGAGGCATTGTGTCTCCCTGGGTGCCTGGCAGAGTGTTGAGCCCCAGGAGGGCACTCAGTCCTGTCTACTTGCTTGCCCCTTCTAGGCACCTGCTCGACAAGTCTCTCCCTACATACTGCCCCTTCTCTCTTCACCCAGCTGTCCAAGCTTCACTGTCTGGGAGGGCGGCTCCTTCAGAGCTCTGAGAGCAGGGCTGCAATGGTACACAGTTGGTTCCTTATAGCCCTTCTTTTCTTCTCCCTTCACCTTCTCACTCTTGATCTCCTGGCTTTACAGACTTTGGTCACACTGGCCTTGGCCAGTTAACCCCAATCACGGCTGGAAGGCTTTGGGTTAGACCAGGGGTTTTCACCCTGATGTTTCGGGTGGTGAAATTCTTTGTTGTGGAGCCTGTCCCATGTCCTAAGCAGCATCATCCATGGCCTCTCTGTGCCATTCTGTGTGCCACTAGCACACGCCTCCCCTCTGCCCCCTAGTTGTGACAACCAAAAACACTTCCAGAGATTGTCAAATGTCCCCTGAGAGGCAAGATTGCCTTCTGTTGAGAAGCACTGGGTTAGACTGAAGGCAGCTACTGTGGTTCTGCCTCCCTTTCCTGGGAAGGCCGCCATGTGGGTGGTGGGCTAGTCCAGCTGCAAGCTCCCAGTACCTCTCTGAAGCCCCTTCCCTGCCACGTTCCTTGCCTGGTTGGCACTGAATCCCATAACTCCAAGGCCAACATTTGGTGGCTAGGCCTGGGCACTCCCATCCATACAAGTCCTGAGGACTCAGAGGTGGCCTGGGGTGAGAGCTGGTAGGGAGGGAAGGGGGCAGAGGCTGGCGGAGGACACTGGGACTCGCCAGCATATCAGTAGTGAAATTGTATGTGTTTGTAATGCCAAGCCCTAGGCCAATGCACCACTTACTTTGTGTACCCCAGCTGGGTCTTTTTAAGACTTTGCCTATCCTGCTAGGTGCTCACACCACTGCCGAGCCCGACAGCTCCTGGCTTTCTACTCTCGAGGCTTTCTGTCATCACTGTGGGCAAGACCAGTGCCTCTGGGTGTGTCCCTGGGCTCCACCCTCCAACTCCTCTGCTGTCAGGGACCTGGAATGTGACAACATCAGTGGCCCGAGCAACTCCATTCTCAGCCTCCCTGCCCTTACTGCCCACCCTGCTTTACTACCCCTCGGGCACCTTCACCTTTCCAGTCCTATGCTCGCGGGGCAGGAGTAGCCAAGGTTTTGAGTTTGTTCTTCCAGGGAATCTTGGAGGGACCTTGGCAAGTCAGAGCTCTGGGATGTTTTGGCCGAAGGGCCCTTGGAGAACCGAAGCCCAAATCCCTTACTGTGCAGATTGAAACACTGAGGCCAAGAGAAGGGGAGGGACAGTGACTCACTGGTTGTGCTTTTGTCGAGAACTGATGTCTCTTGGCTCCCTGGCCATGACTTTAAACTTCTCTTTCCAGGAGTCTTAGAAACAGCTTTCTCCTTGGGTTTTCTGCCTCCAGACCCTCCCCCTTCTCCCCTCCCCACCACCACGCTGCCAGGTTTATCTTCCTCGGGCACAGCTTTCGTCAGACTCCTCTCCTACTCAAAAACCTTCAGTGGCTCCTAGGGAGTTCAAAGCAAATCTCCCTCTGGGCAGGTAGGGGCAAGCCTCTGCTCCAGACCCATCCCCTCCTCTCTCCCTGCCCCCACTGTGTTCTCCTGCGAACCCAGTTCCTCAAGTTCCTCAGGTTCAACCCAGTTCCTCAAGTTCACCTCCCATGCTTTCCTGACTCCAGCCCTAGCTCACACTCTTCCCTCCTCCATGGTACCTCTTCCCATCCTCCTGATATTGTCCCCACCTTTGCAGTTGTACTCACTCTTCTAGCCTCTTCCAAACACTACCTTGGAATGAGGCCCCCTCTGCACTATCCCATTAGGATGAAACCTTGCCCTCCTCTAAACACTGCCACTTGGCACATCTCCTGTGTTTCCTTTCATGTTCTAGTCCTGTCTGAGTCTGTTTCCCTGGCCTGTATGATAGGTCTCTAAGCTCTCAGCACATGGGACTGCTGTGAGATTCAGACCAAAGCAGCCTGTGTAGCATGAAAGTGTTTGACCGCGGTCTCCATCATCCTTCCTCAACTCACAGTCCCCAGCGGCCCAAGGCCTCAGCTGATGAGATGCCTAACTCAGTGATGCTGCAGCGCTGTACACTGTACCACAGCCCCCATCTCGTGGGGGGACAAGAGCATGCAAATATTTCCAAGGGGTTGGGCCTCTCAGACCTGGAGAGAGTAGGATGTAAGTTTGCCATTCAGGTGTAAACAGTGAAATACACAGTTGGGGACAGACCTGGCCTGGGATGGGGAAAACGGTGAGAGGAATCTGGTGCTTGGGGCTCAGGCCCATTTCTTCTCCTTCCACCTGTAACTGGGAGCTGGTCTCCGAAGGAGGAACTCAGCCCTGCTGTTTGAGACAATTTAAGTCCTTGCATGTCCTCCCCAAAGTCTGATTCAATCTCCAAGCCTCAGGGGAATCATTTTAGACAGCCCCTGCTTCCAGGCAAGGTGCTGCCAGGTAAGTGGTGCTTTAGTGATCCACAGAATGAGGAAGTGCTTCCCAACATCCAACCCCAATCTCTCCAGCCACTCCCTAGACCTACTTCCTCTCTTTCCTTCTGGACATGGAAACTTCTAACCACCCCTCTGGGTGAAGAACAGTCTCTGGCATTTGAGGTTCCTTCTTTGACTGGGCTCCGTCTTCAGCCCTCTCACTCTGCCGAGTTTATCCCACTGCGTCAACGCCCATTGCCCTGCCCAACCCCAGTTCCTCTTTGGTCTTTAGAGTCTGACAAACCAAGGTTCAAATCCAGGGTCCCTCATTGGCTAGCTCTGTGACCTCAGGGAGGTCCCTTCACCTCTCTGGGTTTCAGTTGTCCTCATCTGTAAAATGGGGCTATTCATCACAGGAGTGTTGTGAAAAGTGAACGAGCAAATACACGTAAAGTACTCAACCCAGTGCCTGTCATAATCAAAGCACACTAAGCACTAGAGGAGGAGAGACACGTAAAGTAGGTAAGCGGTGCTTGGCATATAGTAAACATCAGCTACTAGTATGCTGATACCCACCCCAGAGTATTTTGGAAACAAATCACGTGTATTTTATGGGAAACAGTGCAGATAAAAGGCTCTCCTGCCTCACTCACCCCCACCTCTCTGCCACCACCTAACTGACTGAGCTCTTCTCACCCACCCAACACTGAATCACACAGACCCAATTTGTTCAAATCTAACTCCACCATTAACAGAGAATTCCTACTTGGGTATAATGTTGGGCAACTGCCCTCCTTCACCTCTCTAAGCCTCAGTTTCTGCACCTCAAAAGTGGGGATAAAAGTGTACCTACCTTCAGGGTTTTATGAACATGTAATGAGAAAACAGGTAGGCGAGCTGTGTCAACCACACTGAAGAGGGAGGGGCTGGGTTTCATTTCTGTAGTTCCCCCTCCTCGCCCTGGGCCCTGTCTCCCTTCTCAGCACCTTGCCCCCCAACCCCCATCTTTCACTCCCCTCATCTCTGCTTCCCCTCCTCATAAAGGTGTCACAGGCCAAGACATGGCCATTTCTTCTGCCTACATAAGCAGTGCTTGTTTATGCTGGTGTCTTTCTGTGACCTCTACAACATGTCCCACTCCAGGGACAAGCTGGAGCCACTGGTTCAGCTGACCCCCCCGGGGGGCTGGTTGGAAGGAGGCCAGCCTCAGGTTGGGCCCAGCTCTTCCCCAGCCCCTCAGAGGGGAGGAAGCTGGGAACCAGGGGCTCTGCTTCCCAGTCAGGAGCCTGGGGCGATTAATCGCTCTCGTTTGCCAGCAAGAAGTTGGTCCAAGGCCATAGGAGCCAGTTAGAGGCCCTGGCAGGAACATGCTTGCCTCTCTGGACTAGGAAGCATAGCTGGGGTGGAGCTGGGAAATGAGAAGGGGTGTCCACAGTCACTCGTGTTCAATGCGCCCAAAGTGAATGGTAGAGACGGACACCCAGCTGCCCAGGCCTCAGGACCTCTCTCCCTCTGAGCAGAGTTGTTTTCACTCATTTATAGCTTCTGTGCTGCCCTCTGCCAGGGCCAGCTTATTGTTAGTTGTGTAGGTCCAGCATCTAGGGCCCAAGAAGATGTTTTAATTTTAATTTATTTTAACATTGGAAGAAAAAAATGAATATAATAACAGTGAATATATAATGATTAGTTCAGCCCAGAGAATATTTGAGTTTATACCAATGTAGGTGTAAAATATATATTAAAATATTGTTTAGGAAGGAAGGGCCCACGAAGGCAAAAGTAGGCAGGGCCATGAAAGCTCATATGTGGCCCTGGTCTCTGCTCAATCACAGACCTTCCCCATTGGCTTGAGACACCATCTGCCTGTCTAGAGGCCGTGGCAGCCCAAGGCCACCCTAGGGCCCTTCCCAGGCAGGACAGGAATCCTAGGGACAGGGAAGACCAACCCCCAGCAGGCTGCAGGGGTGGCCGGGGGCAGAGAAAGGCAGCCTCGATGACCAGTGTGCAGCCCTGCAGCCCTGCCCCTCTGCCCTGCGTCCTGGTCTCAGCTTACCTCAAATGCTTTTCCTCCCTCGTTCAACAGCTCTCACACCTTCCACTCCCGGTTCCCTCCCCACTGTTCTGGCAGACACACTGACGCTACCAGCAAGTGGTGGGAGCATCTTCTCCCTTCACTCTGGATGGCAGTGGGAAGAAGACAAGCTTGGGAATCTGGGCGGAAGTTCTAGCTCAACTGCTTGCTTGCTGTGGACCCCAGGGCAAGTTTCCTTGCCTCTCAGACTCTCAGATCTCCATCCAGGGAAAGGGGATGCTAACACCGCACAGGGGACTTTTGAGGTTAAAGGATATCCTGCGTGGGAAATACATGGCACAGGGCCTGGTATAGAGTCAGCGCTCAGTATCCACGTGCTCACTCCTGGGTGGTAGAAGTTTGATGCCATCCTCACTCACTCTTCCCCAGGTTCCTTTAAGCTCCAGGGCCCCTTTCCATCCTCACTGCCCCCATCTCATGTTCTCTCATGTCTCCCTGCTCCTACACACAAATGTTTAACTGCATTCAGCACACACTCCCTGAGCTCCCTGACACTGGCTCTTCTAGACCAGATCCGGTGCTGGCCACTGGGGCTACAGAGATGCCTCTCACCTGGTCCCTGTCCTGGATGTCGTAACCTAGATGAGGAGATGAGCTTGTACATTTGATGTTAGTTTTGTGTGACAAAATTGCACTCAAAAAGTACTTCATGAGCTCAGGGGCAGGTTGGTTGGGAGAGGCTGGCTGAGCCTGAAAGGGGGCAAACCTAGTTGGTAGGGGGGCTTGTAGCGCAAGGGCTTGGAGTAAAGGAGGCTACACAATAAACAGTGATGACGTGCTCCCTTTCTGCCTAGGACTGTACTGGGCACTGTGCTGGGTATGTGGGTTCCTCGCAACACCCTAGAGAGGTAGGCATTCCTGTACC